>NC_140957.1:127721017-127998517 GCF_014529385.1 Adiantum capillus-veneris
AAGTTTTAGAGCCAAGAATGAGCTCATTTGGACATATGAGCAAGGAGATGCAGCCATTCCTTTACAAGGTGCTAGTGTAGTCCCGTGCTGCTTCAACTACATGGTTGAGGTTGCGAGGCCTCCAATTAGGGTTTCCCCTCTTCAAATAACTACTTGGGCTTCTCCAATGAATTATTGAAGATTCCATGAAATGGTCACAACGAATAAGGGGTTTAATAGGTCTAATGAGAACTACATCTGTGCAATTGGGAGCGAGGCTACACCTAATCATCACACACACAAGAATTTTAAGTTAATCTTGGTTCTTTTTGAAAGTGAAGATTTCATGGCTACAGTTTTGCTCTATTTTAGTGTGTTTTTGGATCCAAAGCATCTATGCCTTGCTTGATTTTGCTACAAATCCTCACAGTTAGAGGCGCGACGCGTTCCTAGTCGCACTGCACACTTCTTGACACATTTTTTGTGAACCCGACGTGAAGTAGGCTAGGGTGAGCGTTCAAAAGCTTCATTGAAGGTTTCAAATTAAAGCTTTAAATCTATGGAGCAACAAGAGCAAGAGGGGGTTCGGTTTGATTTAGTCACAATGCAAATGTTTCAAGCTTTTGCAGTGTTTATGCAGCAACAACAAGCTGCGAAAACAAGGGAACTTTCCTCAACCAAAGAGCTTCAATCTGTGGTGAAGAAAATAGACCAATTTAAAGGTAAAGATGTATAAAGTATCTTTGTTTATATGTAAAGGAGATAGAAGCTACATCAAGTGCCCGAAGCAGAGATGGTGCAAAGTTTTGAGCTAGCTGTGGTTCTCGAGATAAGAGAGCATTTAATTAGAAATGAGCATGGGGCAACTTGGGAAGCATTCAATTAGCCTTAAAATAAGAGTATTTCATGGAGGACTCCAAAAGGGTAACAAAGAGGACTTTTTTAGAGTGGGTAGTTCGGCCAAAAGAGGGACTTTTGCCTACCAAACTGCTAAGGGAATTTGAACGCCGTTATGATCAACTTTCAAGGACTAAAAAGGCTACCCTAAACTCGGAGAAGATAGAGCTCTTTTTGCAGGCCGCAGGTAAAGAGATTCAAGAAAAGTTAGAGCTACTACTTGAGGATAAGGATGCAAAACAAGGCTTAAAGTTTAATTGGAATGAAGTTGAAGACTCCATTTTGCTACTAGCTAAGAGACAACGATGAAGAGACAAGCTGATAGTCAACCCTGCTCAAGTTCCAAGTGTTCTTGAGAGTCCCATAAAGCATGTTATTGTGGTTCCAAAGAGTGACAAGTCCATTCTAGATGAAATTGTCAAGTGAATGCAAGAGCTAAAGCTAAAGCTTACAAGGCTAGAAGAAAAGGGACAACCATAAGGACAATCTACATGGCAAAGACCTCAAAACAAAGAAGGCTTTGTAAATAGATGCATATGGTGTGATAGTACTAACCATGGAAAAGGGATTGTGAAAGTTTTGAAGACGCTTTGACAAAGGAGCTAGTTTTCTTTAAATATGGATGTCATAATAATCAATATCTAATTCCCCTAAATGATTTTCTCATGTTAAACTCATCATTTAATATGGGGAAGTGCCAGGGGAGAAAAAGCTAGGATATTGGTTAAGTTAGCAGACCAGGCCACAATAGGGATCCAAAGGAGGGAAAATAGGGATCCAAAGGGGGGGCCATCTGCAAAAGATCAATGTGCAACAATGGGCTTAAAAGACCCTAAGGTTCAGCCCATTAAGGCTTCCAAAATGCTAAGGTTCCAAAATTCAAAGGTTGTGTCCAAAGGCCAAACACTAGGGAAATTGGATGCTTAGTGTGTTTCACACCATAGGCTAGGACTCAGAGATTTCTATGAGCAGGAGCCGTGCGGTGTGGATTTCCAAAAAGCTTACGAGCTTTTATCCACGATCAGAGAAGATGGAATTGCACAGATTTATGACCCTCAAGGGAATAAAGTTGAAGTGGTGATAACCAAGGAAATAGTGGTAGAAGCACTCAGACTGCCCACAAAAGGAATGACAATGAGGACAAGGGACAGGAAAACGGCAGGTACTTTCACCAAAGAAACCGCTGCAGCCACCTTTGCTAACCTTATTCACAAACAGGTTGAAGAGCCAGCCAGGTTATACCACCAACACTTTCATTTCCTTGCTAAAAGGCCACTAAGGTATACCACGCCCAATCATGCGGTTGCCACCACCTTCACGAAAGTCCTTAAGTCAACAACCAGGCAACCGGTGGACCACGCACAATATTTCTTGACCACTTTGAAAGTCACAAAGAAAGAAGGAAAGATTACTTACCTGGGTGCACTAGAGGTATTGACAAGAATTGCATACCATGCCATTGGCATGGCCGACAACCTACCACCTACCCCATAGACGAAAACACTTGGATAGTGTCAGGTCAACCATCTCCTCGAGCTACAAGATCAGCCAAGAGATCCTACAAATCTGATGAAGAATCAGTTGAAAGCTCGCGGGAAGGGCACAACAGTGAAATCTCGGATAATGAAGAAAAGAGAGCACTGATAGCCGATTCTGGAAACCAAAGAAAAAAAAAGAAAAAGTTTTATTTTTACTGTGCCGGAGCTGTGGCGGCAACGTTGGAAGGCTCGGCAATGCCTGATCAACCTCACGACACTGTTGTTTTTTTTACTGGCATAGCGTCCTCGTCACATGGCTCCCCCCCCCTCGATTGGCTGGCTTTATCACCCTTGTGCCCTCGCTCGTCTATGCCCCAACGCAGCAGGCCGCCCTCGGTTTCACTACCCCTTCTCTCTCTCTCCCTGTAGTTTTATAACCCCGACGAGCATCGAATGAGATCTCTCTCTCTCTCTCTCTCTCTCTCTCTCTCTCTCTCTCTCTCTCTCTCTCTCTCTCTCTCTCTCTCTCTCTCTAATATCCCATCTCTTCCTTCTCGGCACCCCCTTCCTCTCCCTCATCCACTACTCCTCTCTCGCTGACAACCCGCTCTCCCCAGCTCTTGTCACGGCCACATAACCACAGATGGCCCAGAAATCCTCTCACTCTAGTGTGGCCTATAAGAGGCCGGACACACTCTCTCTCTCTCTCTCTAATATCCTCTCTCTCTCACCCACACACCCCCTTACTAGACAACCTCGGCTAGGAGCGGCCTCGAGCATCCACCCCCCCTCCTCTCGCTTCCTCTCTCGCGCTCCCGCTGTGTCGAGCCTTAACCGCATGCGAACTCTCTCTCCTGTATTCTTATCCACACACACACCCCCTCTCACACTCCCTCCCTCGCTCTCTATGCAAGCGGATAACCCAAAAATATTCCCTCTCTCACCCCCACCCGCTCGCCTCACCCTCCCTCCCATGGCCCGCTACACACCCCCTTTCCCTCTCTCCCCACCCCATTGACTCTTCCCCCCCCTCTCATCCTTGAGCCACCAAATAGGACAGCCGGTGATATTCCCCCTCTCTCTCTACCACATACCCCCCCCCCCCCCCCCCCCCCTTCATTGACAAAATCCCCTCCCCTTCCCTCGCTCTCTATCAGCCGAAGGTGGCCCGCCATCTCTCTCTCTCGCTCTCAGCCGCTCATGGCCACAGCCCGAAGGCGCAAGGATAGGATACACACACACACACACCCTTAACTACACACACCTCACCACCTCACCATCTCACCCCCCCTCTCTCTCTTGCGCTTTGCACACAAACCCAGCCCGCCATTCTCTCTCTCTCTCTCTCTCTCTCTCTCTCTCTCTCTCTCTCTCTCTCTCTCTCTCTCCTCTCTCTCTCCTCTCTCTCTCTCTCTCTCGTTCTCCAGCCCGAAGGCGTAGCGCAGTAAAACCTCTCTCACTCTCTCTCTCTCTCTCTCTCTCTATACACACAACACACACACACCCCTTGCAACAACACACACACACACACACACACACACACACCATCCCCCCCACCACTCATCCTCGCGTAGCCGCAGCAGGCCGCCAGTCAACAGGTCCGAAAAAAACCAAAAAATAATAATAATAGTATATATATTATATAGTTTTTTCCCCCGTTCCCACGCACTCTCGCGTGCACACACACACACACTTATATATACCTACACTTATACATGCATACACACTCACCCATATATATACACATGACACATGTATACGCACGCACTTAAAAAATACAAAAAATAAGGAAAAACGACCATTGACATCGACGAAAAAGAAGGAGGACCCAAAGCACGCGCTGCTGACAACAAAAAGAAGAAATGCGCCAAAGGCATGTCCCGGCCGACCCCGAAGAGATGTACACACTACACCGACGCACGGCAACACACCATTCGCCGGCATCACGCAACCATGACGCCATTTTCGTAGGTTATCATCATCATTTCTTGTAAAATTCCCAATTTGTAAATTCCCTCTCTCTAGGTGATGATTACAAAGGCCCGCCTAAAGGTTTCATTTTTTTAATAACTCTCAAGACAAAGCAAGGGTCAACAACACCGGGCCCACCACTTGCTTTGTCTCCCCAATTAGCTTACCCTAATCCAAGCAGCCAACACCTATAAAAGGGCACTGAGAGGTCACTATCGGGAGGGGGGGGGCAATTCATGAGAGGTCACTATCGGGAGGGGGGGGGCAATTCATGAGAGGTCAGCATTTGGTAGAGTTTTAGTGGGAAGAGTTGACACTATTGGCATCACAGGGAGGGGGCTTGTGTGATGGTTTGCCTTGGGAATTGCACCATGTGAAGGGAGCTACGTCCACGTCTCGACTCGAATGGTCGATGCACACACACACACGTTCTTGGTAGCAAGTTTCACCATCATCTAGTCGTATTTAGAGAACGCACCAAGTAGTTGCACCACCTTTTCTCCCTACCTCTCTATCACCACGGTTTGCCGCCTCGCTGGAAGCCAGGTCATTGTAAATACTGCAGAAATAATTCTCCCTCACACCCCCCGAGGGTTTTTGTCATTTGTTAATCTGTGTATGTCTGTGTGTGTGTGTGTAAGTTTGCGGTGTTCATATCATCGTGGTCTGTGTCCTAGCCACTTAAAGCTAGGTGGTGCCTCCTGTTCGCTTTACCATGACAGGCTCGAGGCGTGCCATTCAGCCCCCGGTGTTTTAGAGGCTGTCGGGGTTCGGGGTTCGCTTGCTCACGTCATTTGGTGCCCCACTGAGGAGGGTTTCTAAGAAACCTTCAGTTTACAATGCTGAAAGTGATGCAACCATCAATCATGGACGAATGGCTGAAGGAATTCTCTAACTAGAGGATGGAAGAGGAGGAGACTAAGGAGGCACTAGCCGCCTTCATTGAAGTACTACTACCAGGCTGCAGTGTTGTCAGTATTCAAGAGGTAAATTCTCCATCTCGTGTTGCTCATTCTAACCACAAGTTGAGAGCATCAGGTGGGAGGCCTATGAAGTTCCATCACTGCTGTCAACCAGAGCATTCTGTCAATGAGTGGCGACAGCGGAAGCTAAGAAAGAACAGTGAGTTTTACTTTTGAAAATTGCGGCACTCTCACAACAGTCAGATTTTCTGTAGCACCAAGTATTTTCTCTCTAATGCTTCGAGCAACTACATCAACCAAAAAGTCTACGTTTGGAGGCCTAAAGCATTTAGTGGACACCAGTGGGCCTACACTCTCTCTAGACCTAAAGAGTTCAAATGAAGTTCGACCACCCAAGCGTCGTTTCCACATGCAGAATGGAAAGCCGATTGAGGTAGACTCTTCTTGCCCAATCTGTTTTGAACCTAATGTGGAGGATTGTGAGGACTACTACAAGAGGTAGGAGCATGTGGTGAAGGTGTCACCTCGTCAACACCTAAGGTACGCAACCCTAGTTGTCAAGATCCTTGACGTACACCCGGCATGGATAATAACAATAGGCCAGAAATATTTCCTTTTCGTTTCTTGCAACACATGCATGTTAACGTGTATATTAATAGGAAGATATTCTACCAGCAAAAGATTGTTTTCTTATTCGGAGCCGAGATGCTTGATGAAATCCTGAAATCTCCACACCCCATCATCTTGCCCCTCCTGGATTACTACCACTCTTTTGATGTAAGCATTTTTATTATGTTCTAGCTTTGTGATCCATTCTTTATCCTATTTTAATCTATCCACCCAACCATATAAAAAGCCGCTATGAGCCGCTACTGTTGTTAATATATATATATATAAACAGGTTTTCAATTTCCTGAGTCACTACCATGGCAAGTGTTTCTTTCTCCACGTTCAGTGGAAAGAAGGGAGAAGATCTCACCACCGACCTTTTGGATGATTTCGACATTGCTTGTGTCGTCTCCAACAAAGATGACGACGCTTCATGGCTTAGAATTTTTTCTCTACTGATGAAAGTGGAGGCCAAGTCCAGGTATAATGCATTTCCCTAGGCTACCAAGAATGCATGGGATGTGTTAAGGGCTGCCTTTGTAAAGAGGTTTGGTGGAGGCACAACCTCGAAGAAGCTATGGTAGTTACTAACGGGATTGAAGCAGGGAGGTCTGCTAGAGTATGCCACCTACGAGTCCAAATTTGTGGACTTATGGGAGAGATGGGTTGCCTCACTGGAGGAAGGCGAAGGAGCGCCTAATTTCCTAAAGAAGGACCGTTTCATTGTTGTTCTACGGTCGCCGCTTAGAGAGAAGGTGAAGGGAAGGTTTCCTGGAACATATGAGTTGGCAGTCAAAGTAGCCCGCTTTAAAGACAAGAAGCTGCGCATGCAAGCAAGAGTAAACGAGTTAGAGGAAACAAGCTCGGCCCAACCAACCCCAGTGACTGCAACAACCAATCATAGAGCCCAACCGCAAGAGGCATCAGAAGAGCAGCAAGACCTGCTGAGTCGCATCACCACCCAACTAGAGAATTTATCCGTGCATCTGGTGCAACAAGGGCATGCACCTGTCAGGAATCCAAAACAAGGAAGAGGACAATGAAGGCAGAACCAAGAGTACCACTGCTACAATTGCGGGGAAGACGGCCATGGAATGTACTACTGCCCACATCCAAGTGTTAGGAATTGTATCGTGTTAGCTATGGTGGATGAAAGAGAAACATGGCTTCAATGTGTGAGCGTGTGTGTAAGCAAGGTTATCACTCAAGTGAATAAGGTTCCAAGATAGAATTAGCTTGTACTCATAAACACAATCTTGAGTATTGACTTAGCTTAGCACACGCTCACCATAGACAAGCATGTAGTGCAAAATGAAGTTGTTGTTTATTGATTCAAGAAATGAGCTTTAAGTAGCTCTACAGCCTTGTTCCACAGTATGTGGGATAAATCCACTCTCCTCTCCTTGACTCACACCTTAGGACAAATCTCACACTTTATAATCCTCCCCTTGAGGTTTGGACTAAGACAAGATAGTGAAGATGCATGATCGTCACAGGCTAACAAAATCCACATAGGAAAAAAAAGTCCACAAAGGATGGTGATATCCACACAGGATGGTAAAATCCACACAAGAAAGATCCACAAAGGATGGTGATGTCCACACAAGATGATAAGCTAGTATCCACACAGGAAAAAGTCCTCCCCTACAAGTAGAGAGTCTACATCTTTAAAAGCATCTCTCGTCTTCGTCCTTTTTGTCTTCTACTATGTGAGCTGATCCTCTGTCGGGTCTCTTGCCTTCGTTGCTTCTGCTGTTGCTGCTTTCTCCACTTGAGTAGCACCGAGAAGGAGGGTGTCCCTTCCTACCACATTTGTTGCAAGGTTTGTTTGTGTAGCAATCTTTCGCTACGTGTCCCATTCTTCCACATTCATAACACTTTCTGCCGTTTGTTGATGTTGATGGTGAATATCTTCCCCTTGAAGATGTTGCGATGAAAACTCCTCCTGATGGGGTGAGTGAACCTCTTTGATTTCTTTCTTCTACTTGGACTGAGTTGATCACATCTTGAAATAAAGGTGCTGATTCTTTTTCTTCAAGAATTGTGACTAAGTGGTTATAAGAAGGTGGAAGTGCACTTAAAAGTATGGCCACTTTGTCATCTTCTGGTACTTCAACTTGGATGTAAGTGAGCTGTGTGACAATGTTCTTAAGCCTGTTCACTAGGCTACCAATATCTTCCCCTTCAATCATAGTAACTTTGTAAAGCTGTCTTTTAAGACTAACTTTGCTTCGTTTGGCCCTGGCTCCAAAATAACTTTCTAGGACATGCCATGCTTCATGTGCATGCTTACATTCATCTATGAAATACACATAGTTATCATGCAAGGAAGTGATGATGATTCCCATTGCTTGTTTGTCTTTGGCCAAATTTTGTGCACTTGCTATGAGTGTAGATGCCCTAGTGTGCACTTGCTATGAGTGTAGATGCCCTAGTGTGCACTCCATCGGGTTCGGTTTGTTTCTCTAAGGCAGTGCTAATGACAGACCACAAAATTTTTTTCATAAGGTAGCCTCTTAAATTTGTTTGCCAAGTGTGAAATCCTTGCCCATTGAATTTCTCTATTCCCTTGTCCCCCATTTGTGCCAATAGAGGGGTCTTAGTTTAGGACACTCTCCTAGCCATTGTCTGCCTCTTTACACGGTGCATAATTGATGATATAAAAATTTAATCGCAAAATTTTGTGCTTGGTTGCAATAATTTTAAGGTTTCATTGTAAGAGAGAGAGAGAGATAGAGAGAGAGAAAGATCCCCCTTTTTGTGAAGCTCCTCTTCACCGTCGCGTCGGTGAAGACCCTCTTCACAAGGAGGTAATGCTCCTTTGGATGCTTGGTGATGCTTTGAAGATTTTCTTTGAGCTGAAGCCTTTTGAAATTCTCCTTTGGTTGCTTTATCTCTTTCACTCGGAGTTCTTTGATGCCTTTGAGGCTTTGAAAGCTTTCGGGTTTATTTGCCTCGGAAAAGCTCTTGAAGCTTGGCAGGGTCTTTGCTACAGCTTGGTGGGATCAAGACCTTGATCTTGGAATCTTTGGACCTCTTGGAGGTGCTCGGAGGCTTGAGGCTTTGGTGTGCTTGCCTTAGAGTTTTTGAGGTCGGGAGCAGGGCGGGAATACGGGTCTTAAGGGCAATGGGCAAGTGAAGCTTTTGAAGGCCTTTAAGGCAGCGCCGTGGGAAGGGGGGCCCTGTAGGGGCAGACGTGAAACCTTTATACAAAAGGCTTGAGCGTGCGGAGGTTAGGCTCGTGACCGGACAGCGGGGGCAAGCGATGGCAGCCGATCGCTCAGGCGCGGGCGCCGGTGCAGGCAGGAGCGGACGGAGCGAGCTCGACTGGCTGGCCGGTGGCTGCAGTCGTTCGGAGTTGAAAGTTTCATGCAAAACAATTGAGCGCCTCTTTGAGGTCCACCCAGTGGGCGCCCGATTTAAGTGTGGCCGCCCTTTAAAAATGGTCAAAGGCCCCTTTAAGCAAGGTGTTCCCACCACGTGCAAGGCAATTTGAGACTTGTTTTTCCACAAAGGGTGGTGAGCATTGAATGCTCTCTTAGGCGCACACACACACACACACACACACACAGTGCCTCTGTGGCTTTGTTCTGCAGAAAATTCTAGAGATTGAGGATGTGTATGAGACCAAAATCAAGCAAGCTTTAGAATAGGCAAATTAAATGTGATTTTAGCATGGGTGGGCTTGACGGAAAGCATTTGAATGGGGCTATGCACACATACCAATGTTGAATGCCAATTTTACCAAAATGAGGAGCAGCCTTTGAATGCAAAATGCAAGTTCTTGATGGAAATTGAATGCAATCTAATGCTAATTAGGCTTCCAATTGGCCAGTGAGTAGTGGCCCAAGAGTCTTTAGCTCAAGAACATGCTCATGCTAGCCAATGGAACACTAATCAAGCATGCAATATGCAATTAGAAGAGAAAATCTAATGGATCTATCTAATGATGATCAATTGATGCTAATTGTACTAACACACAAATGCATAACAACAATCCTAGCTAGCACACCATGGCTCTGATACCAAATGTTAGGAATTGTATCGTGCTAGCTATGGTGATGAAAGAGAAACATGGCTTCAATGTGTGAGCGTGTGTGTAAGCAAGGTTATCACTCAAGTGAATTAGGTTCCAAGATAGAATTAGCTTGTACTCATAAACACAATCTTGAGTATTGACTTAGCTTAGCACAAGCTCACCATAGACAAGCATGTAGTGCAAAATGAAGTTGTTGTTTATTGATTCAAAAAATGAGCTTTAAGTAGCTCTACAGCCTTGCTCCACAGTATGTGGGATAAATCCACTCTCCTCTCCTTGACTCACACCTTAGGACAAAGCTCACACTTTACACCAAGGAGGCAAAATTTCAATAGAGGGGGGAGACATAATCAGATCTCTTCGCCAAGGGCAATACCACCACCACCCAGGCAACCAATCTCACCTGTTCAAATCCCACCACCAGCCATGCAACCACAGCTAGCCCCACTAGTTCAATGCCAGTCACCCATGCAACCACCGCCACAATCACCACTTACACTCATCTTACGCCCACCACCAATTGGTATCCTCACACCAAGTATCATTGGTCTTGCAGAAGAGGTCAAAATGAAGATAACAGAAGAAGGATCAAGGAGAATTTTATTCAAAGGACTAAGGCAGTGGAACAAGAGGTTAAAGAATAAAAATATGCTACCCCACTGGGGGAGGTAAGTCAAGAAATTTGTGGTACAAATGTGAGTACATCTTTAACCCTGGATGAAATAGGCACCAAAGCGATCAATCGACATCATTGGGCAATAAGGGTAAGAAGGTGTAAAGTGTTGATCAGGCCTCGCGAGAGTAAGAGGAATGCAAAGGGCATGAAAGATACAAGAGAAGAGGAAGACTGACCTACTAGCAAGGCTTTGTAGAAGATGAACAACATATCAAGCAAAGGGGAGGGCTTTGAAAACGGAAGCTTGTGCACTAGCATGGACCAAGGACAGTGTAGCACACTAAAGGAATTTTGCATCAAGGAAGTTTCACTGGAGGACCATAACGAAGAGGTAAGAAAGACTGAAGGTTTGGAGTTGGATATTGCTCCAAGGGCTTGGCAGCCGAGCAAGACTTTATGGTGTAGTGTTATAGACTTAGAGATGGGTGATGCCTCTAGTCTACTGAAAGATGTTATAAACTTGGAGATGGGTAATGCCTCCAGTTTATGTGAGGGTGTTCAGAGTAAGTTTGATGATCAATATGTTGCCAACCTTTTAAGGATGTTCCAGACTCCTCCACAACACAGAATTGTGTTTGCATGGGATGCATCAGACCTATGGCTATGGCTAGCTGCTATAACATATAGAGATAGGATCAGCATGGAGATAAGAGTTAAGGAGCCATAGATAGACAAAAGGCTGATAGAGTGCAAGAATGCAGGCTTCATTCCCAATTTGGTACAATTTTTTACAAATAGTGCATCCTCTCTTTGGAGAAAGGTAAGTGGATCATGCTTGTATTTAAGCCGCAAGGTAGGTGGCTTACTACTAGCATCAGAAAAGGAAGCTGACATGTTTGAGCACACCCAAAAAAAGCATGATATGCTTGCAGATTTTTCCAATCGCAACAGTAAGCAAGATTCTGAAGACAACTAGAGCTCACCACACCAACAAGGCGGCCATACATGGTGGATTCTTGGCACACTTTTGGGAATCATAATTTTTAGTTCTGTCTTTGCAGGAGCCAAGATGCTCATTTCCCCTCTCGCTACTGGTGGTTACAAATTTGGTCCTATTTGGCATGCAAATTTTATTGTTCGGACACTGCAGACAATGATCCTATTTTTCACTTGGGATCCAAGAGGACACTGGCACAAAGTTCTGGAAGCCATGAGATTCCCATTTAATCAACCGACACTATTCCAGGGAACACGCTATCACCCGGACCTATTGCAGATTCATGAATACCCCACAAATCTCACCAATGGCCAAATGGAATGGCTAGTTCAGAAGGCAACTTGATATCGGATCCTACAACTCAACCGAAGAAGAATCAAGATCAAGGCTAAAGACATGAATGCCTCTAGCCAAAAGGGGAGGGCTAATGATAGCCAATTTTGAAAACCAAAGGACAAAAAAAGAAAAAAGGTTTATTTTTCCTGTGCCGGAGCCGTGGCGGCACCGTTGGAAGGCTCGGCAATGCCTCGTCAACCTCACGATGCTGTTGTTTTTTTTATTGGCATGGCGCCCTGGTCACATGCCCCCCCCCCCCTAATTGGCCGGCCTTATCACCCTCATGCCTTCGCTGGTCTATGCCTCAGCGCACAGGCCGCCCTTGGTTTAACTACCCCTTCTCTCTCTCTCCCTGTAGTTTTATTCCCCCGACGGGCATTGAATGAGATCTCTCTCTCTCTCTCTCTATCTCTCATCTTCCCTACGTACCTCTCTCTCTAATATCCCCTCTCTCCCTTCTCGGAACCCCCTTCCTCTCCCTCATCCACTCCTCCTCTCTCGGTGACAACCCGCTCTCCCCAGCTCTTGTCGCGGCCACATAACCACAGGTGGCCTAGAAATCCTCTCTCTCTATCTCCCGCATGGCCTATAAGAGGCCGAACTCTCTCTCTCTCTCTCTCTCTCTCTCTCTCTCTCTCTCTCTCTCTCTCTCTCTCTCTCTCTCTCTCTCTCTCTCTCTCTCTCTCTCTCTCTCTCTCTCTCTCTCTCTCTCTCTCTCTCTCACCCACACACCCCCTTACTGGCCACCCTCGACTAGGAGCGGCCTCGATCATCCACCCCCCCTCCTCTCGCTTCCTCTCTCGCGCTCCCGCTATGTCGAGCCTTAGCCACATGCAAACTCTCTCTCCCTTATTCTTATCCACACACATGCCCCCTCTCACACTCCCTCCCTCCCTCTCTATGCAAGCCAATAACCCAAAAATATTCCCTCTCTCTCCCCCACCTGCTGGCCTCACCCTTCCCTCGGCCTCACTCTCCCTTCCATGGTCCGCTACACACCCCCTTTCCCTCTCTCCCCACCCCATTGACTCTTCCCCCCCCTCTCGTCCTTGAGCCACCAAACAGGACAGCCGGGTGATATTCCCCCTCTCTCTCACCACATAACCCCCCCCCCCCCCCCCCCCCTCCCCCCCCCCCCCAACCCCACTTCATTGCCGAAATTCCCTCCCCTTCCCTCGCTCTCTGTCGGCCAAAGGTGGCCCACCATCTCTCTCTTGCTCTCAGCCGCTCATGGCCACAACCCGAAGGCGCAAGGATAGGATACACACACACACCCTTATCTACACACACCTCACCACCTCACCATCTCACCCCCCCTCCCCCCTCTCTCTCTCTTGCGCTCTGCACACAGCCCCAACCCGCCTCTCTCTCTCTCTCTCTCTCTCTCTCTCTCTCTCTCTCTCTCTCTCTCTCTCTCTCTCTCTCTCTCTCTCTCTCTCTCTCTCTCTCAGCCCGAAGGCACAGCACAGTAAAACCTCACTCTCTCTCTCTCTATACACACAACACACACACACCCACACACACACCCCTTGCAACAACAACACACACACACAACATTCCCCCCACCACTCATCCTCGCGTAGCTGCAGCAGGCCACTAGTCAACAGGCTCAAAAAAAACCCAAAAAAATAATATAATATTATATATATTATATAGTTTTTTCCCTCGTTCCCACGCACGCTCGCACACACACACATATATATATACACACACACACACACACACACACACACACACACTTATATATACCTACACTTATACACGCATACGCACTCACCCATATATATACACACGACTCGTGTATATGCACACACTTAAAAAATACAAAAAAGAAGGAAAAACGGCCATCAACATCGACAAAAAAGAAGGAGGACCCAAAGCACGCGCTGTCGACAACAAAAAGGAGAAATGCGCCGAAGGCATGCCCTGGCCGACCCCGAAGAGACGTACACGCTACACCGATGCACCGGCAACACATCATTCGTTGGCATTACGCAACCACAATGCCATTTTCAGTAATTTGTAGGTTATCATCATCATTTCTTCAGTTTTTTCACCCAAGCCTTGTAAAATTCCCAATTTGTAAATTCCCTCTCTCTAGGTGATGGTTACAAATGCCCACCTAGAGGTTTCATTTTTTTAAAAACTCTCAAGACAAAGCAAGGGTCAACCACACCAGGCCCATCGCTTGCTTTGTCTCCCCAACTAGCTTACCCTAATCAAATCGGGATTACCCTAATCCAAGCAGCCAACACCTATAAAAGGGCACTGAGAGGTCACTATCGGGGGGGGGGCAATTCATGAGAGGTCAGCATTTGGTAGAGTTTTAGTGGGAAGAGTTGAGACTATTGGCATCACGGGGAGGGGGCTTGTGTGATGGTTTGCCTTGGGAATTGCACCATGTGAAGGGAGCCACGTCCACGTCTGGACTCCAATGGTCGATGCACACACACCACACACGTTCTTGGTATCAAGTTTCACCATCATCGAGTCGTCTTTAGAGAATGCACCAAGTAGTTGCACCATCTTTTCTCCCTACCTCTCTATCACCACGGTGTGCCGCCTTGCTGGAAGCCAGGTCATTGTAAATACTGCAGAAATAATTCTCCCTCACACCCCCCGGGGGTTTTCGTCATTTGTCAATCTGTGTGTGTGTGTGTGTTTGTGTGTGTGTGTGTGTGAGAGTTTGCGGTGTTCATATCATCGTGGTCTGCATCCTTGCCGCTCAAATCTAGGTGGTGCCTCTTGTTCGCTTTACCGTGACAGACTTGAGGCGTGCCATTCGGTCCCCGACATTTTAGAGGCTGTCGGGGTTCGTGGTTCGCTTTACTCCCGTCAGCACGAAGGGAGGAAATGAAGAGAAAAGTCGTGGCGCCACACCAAGAAGAGCCTGTGCAAAAGCAAGCCCAGTTTGAAAGAGAGAAACACGCATACCAATGCAATTGATAAGCACAAGAAAAGGATCCGAAAAAATGTGTGCCTAGTGGACTTAAGGGACCAAGGACCAAGCATCACACCAGGAAGTAGGCTGAAGAACCCGCTGAAGTATTGGAACGGATGTACCAAGAAGCAGAAGCTTTAACGCTAAAGGAAGCCGAAGAAGCGACAAAGAAGGCCAAAGAGGTGGAAGAACATCAATAGCATGCAGAGGAGACCACTGCACAAGTAGAAGCACAACATGCCCAAGGTGATGTGTCTCCCCGCATCTCTTCTCCTGTCTCTGAACACCAAGATCACCAATGCCGAGCCCACCACCATGTAAGGTTTCCAGTTTCTGAAACCTTAAAGGTTGTATAAAGCTTAATCAAACTGATATGATTATTGAAAAAACAATGTGGAATTATCCGACCATGGCAAATATTGGTATTTTTGGAATCTTATGCACAACAAACCCCGGGCTAGAATTTTTTTGAATTGAATTCCGATAAAAACTGGCATAGTTATGACCCCTGAAAGTTTACACTGTGAATTGAGTAAAATAGGCAAAATTGAAGGGTTGCAGTAATCATTTAAAGGCCTCCTAGATATTTACAAGATATTTACCAATTAAGCAAAAATAGGTCAAAATATAGCAGTATTGATATTTTAAAAGCTAGCAGGTAATGGGAGGGTCATCACTGACCTTCCAGGGACTCATTTAGCAGCAGGGGGCGTTTTTTGACCTGTAGGGGACTGCTTGAACTGCAAGCAACAACCTTTTTCAGCCGGTGAGAGCTTATGAGTGCCAGAAAACTATAAATAGGACCCCTTGCTTCATAATTTGAGAGACTCGGAGCCTTGACACACTCTCTCTCATCTAAAGAGACCGCTACGCAGAAATCATTAGAGATTAATCTCTAATTGATTAACCTAAATGGTAATTAGTCTAATCTTTCTTAATTAACAAGGTTAGATTAAGTTATTTTGTTAATAAATCAAAGATTAGACCTATGTATACTCATAAAACCTCTCTTAATTAATTAAATTCTACTGATTATTGTAATTAAGCTTAGTAATATTAAGCTAATTAATTATCCTATCATATTAGGATTGAAATTAGCCAAATTAACCCTGAATTAATGGTAAATATATTAATTTAACTTGGATTAAGTTGAGGTAATTATCAAAGGTGCATTAGATAGTCATTAAGCTAGGTAGTTATCCTCTCATTTTTTGAGTAATTTTTCTTATTAATTAGGCAGAGTTACACTGTTTTTTGAGAAAATTAAAGGGTAAAATAATCAAACTAATCCCAAATGCTGTGAGATATTTATCAGTAGTTAATTAGGTGTTAAAGAACTCGTGATAATTAGGAGAAGCTCAGATAATTCATCTAGCTAATTACTTTAGCAAAAATAATCTATTTTTGGAGAAAATTAAATAAGGGAAATTAGTAAAATGATTTCAAATGCTGTGAGATATTTATCAATGGTTAATTAGGTGTTAAAGAGCCAGTGATAATTAGGAGAAGCTAAGATAATTAATCTAGCTAATTACTTTAGCAAAAATACTCTATTTTTTGAGCAAATTAAATAGGGGAAATTAGTAAACTGATTTCAAGTGCTATGAGATATTTATTGATGATTAATTAGGTATTAAAGAGCCCGTGATAATTCAAAGAAGCTCAGATAACTAATATAGCTAATTACTTTAGCAGAAATACTTTGCTTTTTGAGAAAATTAAATAGGGAAAATTACTAAACTGATTTCAAATGCTATGAGATATTTACCAGTGATTATTTGGTGTTAAAGAACCCATGATAATTAGGAGAATCTCAGATAACTAATCTAGCTAATTACTTTAGCAAAAATAATCTGTTTTTGGAGAAAATTAAATAGGGAAAATTAGTAAAATGATTTCAATTGCTGTGCGATATTTATCAGCAGATAACTCAGTGTTAAAGAATCCATAATAATTAGGAAAATCTCATATAATTAATCCAGCTAATTACTTTAGCAGAAATACTCTGTTTTTTGAGCAAATTAAATAGGGAAAATTAGTAAACTGATTTCAAATGCTATGAGATATTTATCAGTAGTTAATTAGATGGTAAAGAACTCGTGATAATTAAGAGAATCTCAGTAATTAATTTAGCTAATTACTTTAGCAGAAATGCTCTGTTTTTTGAGAAAATTAAATAGGGAAAATTAGTAAAATGATTTCAAATGCTAGAAGATCTTTATCAGTGGTTAACTAGGTGCTAAAAAACCCGTGATAATTAGGAGAAGCTCAGATAATGAATCTAGATAATTACTTTAGCAGAAATACTCTATTTTTGGAAAACATTAAATAGGGGAAATTAGTAAAATGATTTTAAATGTTGTGAGATATCTATCAGTGATTAATTAGGTGTTAAAAAACTCGTGATAATTAGGATAAGCAAAGATAATTAGTTTAACTAGTTATCTTAGTATAATTATGCTGTTTTTAGGGGTAAATTAGTAAATCATGTGCTATAATTACATGATATTTATTAGAACTATATTATATGGTAAAGAGGCCGTGATAATTATTCCAAGGTTAGAAAATTAGTATAGATATTTATCTAAGTCAAATTATACTATTTCTAGCTGAAAACTAAAGAGGGAAATTAGTAAATCATGCTATACGATTACATGCTATTTATCAAAGCTATATTACATGATGAACAGGCCGTGATAATTATTCCAAGGTTAGAAAATTAGTATAGATATTTATCTAAGTCAAATTATACTATTTCTAGCTAAAAACTAAAGAGGGAAATTAGTAAATCATGATATATGATTACGTGCTATTTATCAGAGCTAGATTACATGATGAAAAGGCCATGATAATTATGTCAAAGTTAGAAACTTAGTATAGATATTTATCTAAGTCCTAATATACTAATTTTGATTGAAATTTCAAGGGGGAAATTAGTAAATCATCTCTATATGATTACATTCTATTTATCACAGTTAGATTATATAATAAAGAGCCCGTGATAAATATGTTAAGGTCAGAAAAGTAGTATAAATATTTATTTAAGTCAAATTATCCTATTTTTAGCTGAAAATTAAAGATGGAAATTAATAATTAAGTTGAAAAATAATAAGATAATTACCAGAGGTCAAATATATATTTCTATCTACTTGTGGTAATTATAACATAGGTAATTAGTGAGGTTAGAAAATTATAATTGACCAAAAGTCCTATTTTTAGCAAATGATTAATTCAAATAAATAGACTTTGTGGTTAAAAGTTTTTAGAAAAATTATAGTAAGTGTAAACCTATGATATCAAGTTAAGGAAATGAAATCTTTAAGATAAATTAAATATAATAAATATTAAGGTCAAAATAAGTAGATTATTAGCTTAAAAAGTTGATGGGAAAATTAGGAAAAAGATATAGAAAATTATAAGAAAATTAGGAGAGCTTAGAAAACCCTTAGGGAAGCAGTGGTAAAAGTTAACATGCCTATATAGACAAATAAAAAATTACCAGGTCAAGAATTTATCAATTAAGACTATAAATTTAACCTTGGATGGGTTACGGTTGAATACAAAGGTTAAGTCTAGATTTTGAATTATTTACCTAATGATTAGACATCCTTTTTATACGGATAAGCAGTTTTGGCACCAAAAAGAACCCGAGCAAATCCTACATCTGATGATGAGGACGTAGCTCCAAAACGAACTAGAGCGTCGCACGACGACGAAGCCGGGCCTAGTAGTAGGCCTACGGAGGAGAGTCTTCAGGCGCCAGCGCAACAGCAGATGGCCAATCAATCCTAGGTGGGTGTCCCATTATTAAATTAAGTCTTTAATTAGTTTAAGTTCTTTTATAAGTTAGCATTGCATCCATAAGAAGGATAAATTGGCTGAAAACGGAAGGTAACTTCCAACGTGCATTTTGTTTATAATGTAGGAAAGAATTCTTTGGGTTAAAACTGGTTGAAATAGGAAAGAAATGTTTGACCATCCTTAAGACAGCTTGTCTAAAGACACCTCCGACTCCTTAGTATAAATTGATGATAATGATTGGCTCTAGCCATGGATAAGTCGGTTACCCCCATGAACAATGAGTTTCTACTCCGTGTCATGTCTTGATGTTTCTACATAAGTTAGGATACTGTTTTTATCATAGGGGAGCCGCCCGGTTGTATGGGCAACTGGTTTGGTGTATGGGCACCCGGAACCTTGGGCGGGGGTTTATCCACTCCGGATTTGAATAAGGAATGGGTGCCATTTTTTCACCCTTAGGTGGTCTTGAGACAAGAAGAGTACTGGTCATGGTTATTATGGACAATGTTTTGATTGACAATACCATGTCTTAAGTTTAAAGATGTCTGTTTTCTAAAAGAATGCTTTCAATGTTGTCTTTAATAATTGATTGAAGGATTTTCCCACTTGGTAAGCACTTTGGACACGTCTTTTACGCCCATGCACAAAACCTGCTATTTTTTGTCGAGATTGCTTGCATTGAACTTTCTGGGCAAAACGAGCATGCCACTTCGAAACACTTGACATTTGTACATTCCTAAAGCAAATTAGACATTATTTAATGTGTTCAAACATGCAGCGGTTCCACGTCCCTGGCCTCGCCTGCCTGGCAAGGTATGTACACGCCGACAACCATGGCATTCGTTTTCGCATATATCACACTATGTACAATATAGCATTTGGTCCCACATAACAAAAGCATTGAGAGCGAGGTAGATATTGTAGTTTCACATTATGAACCTACCACGGCACGACAACGAGAGAGAAACGGACTGAATAATAAGAAAGTATAGAGTACGCAGAGTAGATAGATAAAATAGAGAATCTGTATGGATGCAAGATAATTATTACAAGAAGAGCATAGCTTGTTTCAAAACCTCCCCAACACCATCGAGCTATCTCAATCTCAATCACACTCTCACTCTCAATCACAATCCCAATCTCAACCTTTAGACGGAATCGACAATCATCTGGGTCGCAACAAGATCACAATCTCAATCTAATACCACCTTGCACATATACCTTTTCACTTTGTTGAGTAGATATCACATTGGTTTCTTCAACATCTACAAAATAGCCAAAACAACATACTTGTGCAACCCATTCAACATGATAATAAAATTAGAAAACATAATTTTGTACCATCATAAAAGAGTACGATCATTTCTTGGTTGGATCAAACAAAAGAGGTATTACCTGTGTATATCTGTTTGTAAGCTAACCTTTGGTGCTTGTAGACTATCTTGTTGCTGCTTGCAATTTGTTTTTTATCATAACTTTGTCATAAAAACTCAAAATATAGATTCCATGTACTCAAAACGATGCAAATAGGTATGGTCTACAAGGCCATGAAGGTAGAATTTTAAAAAACCTCTTCATTTGTCTGAAAACACAAATTTTTAGGTCGCGACTAAAAAAAAGCTATTTTTAGGTCTCCACAACTTTTTCAACTTTTTTAAGTTTGCCCATGTATTTTAAGCTAAAACACATAAAAAACAAAATGTTGATATTAATAAAAAACATCAATTTTTAACTACTTTTTTATTATATTATTTATAAGCAGACTATCTTCTATTCATTAATCTAAATATTAAATATATCTTTAGTGCATTATTTAAAACTAAGATAATATATTTTCTCTCTCAATATCTTTAATCCATACTCTCTATCTAATTGACTATTCAACAATATTTTAAATCGTGCTCAACAAATGATGTGGCCTCTTACATTCTTTTCGACTTTAAGAATTTTCATAAATATGTCATATTACATATAATGTCCAACAATATGATGGACAAGGCAAAACCCTTCTCTAAAGGTGATAAGTGAAAAGGACAGAGGTGCACAACAAACTATTAGCCCCAAGGTGGTCTAGCTTGAGGCTGGGTACCACATGGTGGAGCTGGTGCAAAAGTGCAATAGAGCAACAAAGGTACTAGAATGGGGGAAAGTAACCAAATACTTCTAGAATTACGTCTTGCACTAGTCCCCTTGGTTGCCTAAATTTTCTTGTGTATTTTTGAACCCTTATTGGAGAGAAATTTCCAGAAAGATGAAAACTAAAGGACTACAATAGTTGATCGACTTCTGTGACAAAAACAACAAGTGTTGGAAATCCTCTTATCAGCTTGCTACCTAGTTTCAACTCAATGGCACTAAGAGGCTACTTGTCAATAGAGCTGTATAACTAAGTTGCATTATACATTATACAAAAACATATAATACATCATACACGAGTGTATTTTGCATGACCTCATATTATACGGACGTATTATACGGTGCCAAGTTAGCAAAAACGGGCAACCAATTTTTTTCCTAGTTTTTCGATCAAAAAATACTTTGGACAAAGTATTTTTTGATTGAAGAATATATTGATTAAAAAAAAGTATATATAGCGGCAGTGCGCCTGTTGAGACTAGTATTCATCACAAAAGGTATTCCGTGTCAATAGTAGACTAAAAAAATAAAAAAATATATTAGTCAAAAATTATTGAAATTTAAAACACTTGTAAAATATTTTGATTAAAATCAATTTAACGTTTTTTTAAAATTTGATTGATACTTTTTGTTAGGCTCAAATTATGTAAGCTTTGTATGTTGTGTAGAGCTCAAACTCTCACTCGTACAAGGTCTTTATTTTTTAGGAGTCACTTGCTACGTGCTCAGTTTACTGCATGTGGAAATGAATTAGTGATATAATTTAGAGATTGCGGTTGTGTGCAAAGTGTACTCTTACATGATGTTAATTATCATTCTGCAAAATATAATAAAATAGACGTCAGTTTTATTAAGGTAGGTTCAATTTTGACGTTGTCAAGAAGTAGGCGGTCTTGCCAGGAAGGCACTGGGCCTCTTGCTGTGAGAGTTTGTGAGGAAGCTCAAGGGTTATGAGAAAGAGCTAAGATGTAGATAACATAGCTTCTAGAGCTAAAGAAGAAATGTAGCCAAAGAATCCGCTCACTTTTCCTTACAAACACACACGTGATGGAGAGAACTCATGAAAGATAGTCAGAACAAAACAAAAATGAAAACATCAAGACTACGATCATATCGTATCATGGGTAGGATAAAAGGGTTAATGGATGAGTTAATGATATTTAATCTTTGTTGTCCAAATAAGCTACGGATTGCTCTTTGGAAGTGTAGCTTTGTGCTTACTATAATGTATATGTTTTGTCTAGCGATGGGGATTAGTTGTGAGTACAAATCCTCTTGATTCATAATAAAATAACCACACTCACAAAAAAAGAGAAGTTATACTCAATAATAGGTAGTACGATGGGATCTGGTGAGAGAAGTATTTGGTTGAGCCTTTCAGGACCAAATAGAAACACTATGCGTTGCTGAAAGTGAATCTTTGGACTAATCCAAATGTTAACCCTAATAGATTTCACAGAATGGAAATGGAAGAAATCGCCTCTATGTGGATTATGATTATTCATCAATGATATACTTAGTATATTCAAAGATAAAGGTGTGAAAGAAGTGAAAGGAGAAGAAGAAGAGAGTTTCTCTCCCAAGCCCTATTGTTGCCCTTAGGCAATAAGGATACTGCGGGGAGAGAAGTACCTGTAGCAAGGAGATTCTAGAGTTTGTGGAAGAGAATGAGAACCTTAAGAGAGAGAGGTTCTTGTGAAAGATGAAGATATGGTTACTAACCTTGTGTACATAATTGTTTCCCGCAAGAAGGTTGTGCCCGTTACATTGACAAGATTTCTGCTTGAATATCTTCCAATGAAACAATTAGGACACAACAAGAGAGATGAAAATAGGAGTAAAGATAGAATTAGAGATAGATCTAAGTGTGGTGGTGGTATTAAAGATAAATAATGAGAGATAGAGAAGGAGTTAAATACAAGTATTGGACTAGATATGCAAATGAAAGAAAAACTAGCAACATATATCTTACATGAGAGCAATCGCCACCACCTTAATGGAGAGAGAAGATGAGGCAAGACTTCAGCCTTTCTTGAAGAGAAGGTGTGGCACTACGATGAGTGTGACACTATGGAATTGAGCTATTCTCACTCACTCATAACTTCCCCAATGAAGAGAAGGTTGCCCTTTTTACAGGTGAGGGAGCCATGTTTTACATAATCACTTGATTATGCTAAAGAGTTAACCCAAATCAAATGTTCTTTGGATATTTCTTAAAATGGGCAATATTAGGACTCAAAATATCATGAAATTCAGCACCTTTGGTCGTTGAGGCTCCATGTGGGTGCATGATGTATGTGGGCGCCACCTAGGCATCTTCTGTGTGGCTCTAGCAAGGGGTCCCAACTTGTGTGTCTTGTCCTTCAAGGCATCTTTGAGGTGTCACATTCACATGCTTGTGTCTTTTATCTTCCAAATATCTTATTTTATGGAAAAAGACCAAGATTACCTCTTTTCACTTGATTCACCTGTTTACCATCTCTTCTTGTAGTGTAGTAGTGAGAGGGTTTTTCACTGGTTTCCCTGCAACGTTTGACCTGTAACTCGGATTGACATGCTTCAAAAGGAAAAATTGGCCTACTAAAAGAGCTTGACTTGGTTTTTGACTTTTCTCCATGCCCTTAGGTCGGGATTTTCAAATTGGGATGGTCCAAGAAGCTTTGGATCTTCCTTTTCATGAAGTCTTCTAGTAGGCCCTTCCCTCTTGTATGTATCCAAGAAGGTATGCATTATTGAAGGGTTATATTATTAAATAAATATGAAAAGAAGAAAATAATTTATATATGGTAGGGTATAGCTGAGATATTAGAAGAAATATACAAATGATTTTCCCCCATACAAAAAGAGGCACAATCATTGATACTTCTCTTGCAGTACTTTCTAATAGTAATGTTCATTTATATTACTTCAAAGGTAATACTAAGGTATGGTAGAAAGCTTTTATTTATGCATATGAGTATTATATGAAGTATACTTATGCGTCAAAAAGTCAGAAGATAAATCGTTTAATGCCCGTTCCCACTATATACGTGCCACAGCACGACAACGTGCAGATACTTTCTCACCTCAAAGTGAACATAGATAGAATTGATTTTGTCCTGTGTAGGTCACTATGCTCTCATTGGAATCAAAATTTAGGAATCTTGTGTCCAAATACATTGATATTACATTATCTTTATTTGAATTGCTATGTCTATCATATTGTGTGTGATCGTACAAATAGATAGGCTTTCAAATATCTATCGTGGAGTGTGAGAACTTCATGTTCGCACTTCAGATAGATATGATAATTGTCAATATCTGCAATTAATCCTCATGTTCCAATGAGAATCACTTTAAAAATTTGATCAATATTATTGTAATGTGTGAAAGCCGTAAGCTTGCCTTTAGATAAATCGATATAGTGCAATGTGATGATGAGTTTTGTTTGTATTGTTTTAAATAAGTGATTAAGATTATCAATTATCGTAATGTATGAAAGCCAAAAGCTTGCACTTTAGATGAATCGATATAGTGCAATGTGATTGAATTTTTTTGTTTGAAGTGATGAAGTTATTTAGCACATCAAAATATAATTTGATTGACATGAGTTTATTGAAGAATGATAAGACTATCATTGTTTATTGTTAATTGATAATGTAGCACAAGACTAATTGATAATGTGGACACATTTTGATGGCTATATTGATTGATAGAGCATTGCTTGTGTAATTTGTTACTTTGAGTTAATTTTGACCTCAAAATTGACAAGTGGATTTGTTGCTCTGGCAATTTAAATTTATCTATCAGCATGGTGAAAGGACATGAGTGGAGTTACATCTACGAGCTACGTGCGGGAAAGAATACATCTCGATTGAAATACAAGACTTGTGGCCATGAGTTCAATGGTAATGCAACCAGAATCAAAGAGAATTTGTTTAAAGTCCCTGGTAATGTATTCGAGCGTACGGCTCCGCCAAGAGATATTCATGTTAGATTGTCAAAGTATGCTCACATAGCAAAGTAAATTCTTGCAGCTAAAACGAAAAGTGCAACGAATGTTGAAATGTCTGTTGTAAAAAATGAGAGGACAGAGCATGTGCCTATGGAAGTAAATGACCACACTCCCCAGTCAACTCCTTTTCATGGACGTACATGCTTCAACATCAGCAGCAACAAACCCTAGATCAACAAAAGTTAGTAAAGTATCATCCAATGGACAAACTCTATATGAAGCGATAGATAAGCAATGGTTGCTTGAGCTGCACTTGAAATGGACGCAATATTTTGTAGCGTGCGGTATACCATTCAATGTTATGCGCAACCCCATATTTGAAGATGCTTTAATGAGCACAGCCAAAAAATGGTTTGTGCTTTCTGATTATAATAAGATGCACACAAAGTATCTAGATAAAATGAAAGACTGTATTGAAGCCATCCTCAAGCGCACGGTGGTGGACTTTTTTATTGCACATGGTTGCACCATAGTGTTGGATGGATGGACCAATTGTCAGAAGAAGTCACTCATCAATGTGATGCTTATTAACCCTAGAGGGTCTATGTTTTTAGAATCCATTGACACCTCTATAAAAGAGAAGACCAGTGATTATCTAGCAAGGATATATGAGTGCATCATAGCAAAGACAGGTGGGCCAAAGAATGTGACTGCAAATTGTCACAGTAGATAATGCATCCAATTACAAGCCTACAGGGAGGGCTATCCAAGTTAAGTACCCAGAGATTACTTGGGTGGCATGTGCCATGCATACTCTTAATTTTCTATTAAAATACACTAGTACAATGACCGTCATAAAACAAACGCTGCTGGATACAAATCATGTGGTGAAATTTATTAGAGAGCATCAATTTTTGTATGCTTTTTTTTGAATAAAATCACCCATTAATACTTTGCATATATTTTGTGCGGCAAGGTTTGCAACTGCATACTATGTTCTTGCCACCTTTCAAGAAGTGAATCATGCTTTGATTGAAACGGTGGCCGATAGACAATGGGATGCTTAGCTCAGCAAGTATCCTAGCTACCAAGAGGCAACTACAAGATGTGCACAGCTTGTGAACTTGCAAGTTTTTTGGCACAATGTAGAGAGAATTGTCACCCTGGACAAACCATTTGTAGATCTTTTGCAAATATTTGACAAAGACTCTTTTATCTTTGGTTGAGTTTATTGGTATATGTCAGAGGCATTACACAAAGTAAGAGAGAATGTTGGCTTTGGTGCAAAGGACAAAGCTTCCATAATCACAACTGCCAACAAGCAATGGGTGCAATTGCATATGTTGTTGCATAGTGTTGCATTTGTATTGGATCCCAAATTTCAAATGCGCCAACAATCGGCCAATAAAGAAGTCATGAGTGACTTCAAAACATTGTGCTCTCAACTATTGGGACAAGAGGATGGGAAAACTGATTTTCATCAGCGAGTTGATTATGCTAATAGAATTGGCATGTTCCAAGATCCATGGCATATAGATGCCATTGCACACACAAGTGCGCCTCTATGGTGGAAGGAGTATGGTGGGGAGAAGTGGAGCTACAACACATTGCTGTTAGAGTTCTATCTGGTGCTGCATCAAGTGGAAGCTATGAGAGAAATTGGTCGGATTTTGACTTTATGCCTACCAAAAAACAAAATCGGCTTCACCCTAAATGTGTTGTTGATTTGGTTTATGTTTTTTGCAACATGAGACTTATCCATAAGCCAGTGAACATTGCTTCAAGTGCAAGACCAAAGCACTATGATGTCTTTCAAACTCATGAAGCTATAACTGCGTAAGTAGACAATGACAATGATATGGAATGGAAGATAGCTTCATAATTCTTTGATATGGATGAAATAGATGATATGATTGGTGTGTTTGATGGAGACAAAGATGTATGACTAAAGGCCTATAAATTTTGCTCATTCTGAGTATGTGAAAATTATGACACATCACCATGTTACACTACAAGATATTCATCTCTCTCTCTCTCTCTCTCTCTCTCTCTCTCTCTCTCTCTCTCTCTCTCTCTCTCCCCCTCTCTCTCTCTCTCTATCTATCTATCTATCTATCTATCTATCTCAAGTTACTTTTGTAATAAGAGTCACAATTATAGTTAGATACAATACAATACAATTTTTTTGATCGAGAATACAAAAATGGACAGTTGAGGGGATAAATGATGAGTTGTGATTACAAAAACTATAGCCCTTTGCATTTTCTACAAATCAAAATAGATAGGAGTAAGGTGAGCAAAGTGCTCAAGCCAAAGATTGAGTCAGTTCATTGAGTAGTTTATCCATGTTGAACTCAAAACTTTCAGGCACAAGAGATGGGCCTGCACGTTCATGTTACGAAGGACGAGCCTGATCTAGAAATGGTACGTAGAGTGATGCATATTGTTGCACTTGGCTTGGTCTCTGATAGCTCTATCTCAAGCTCAAGGATTCTGCCGTGCAAAATATCGAGTGTCTCTCCTTGGCTTGCAAGATCTTGCCCTTGGCTTGCTAATGCAACGAGCGTCTCTGATTCTTTGAGAAGAAAAACTATGGGACGTTTGCGTGTAGGCATTGGATTATTGCCATACTTTCTTTGAAAATCCGACCATGCCCAACGCCAAAATTCTTGGGGCGGTCTGACCAATCTACATGTCTCCTAAGGATGTTGTAAACATAGCATTGCTGTATAAAGTAGAGTGCCATTTGGTTATTGTTTGACATAAATCTCTCTCTCAACGTATGAATCTTTGTAGAAATTCTCGTGCGAGTCCTTTGTGCTACAAATCTAATATCTTTATAGGAGTTGATTCCTTGGCATTGCCGTCGATTCAAAATAGTTGTTGCCGCACAAAGTGGCTTGGACATAGCTTCCTGCAGTCCTTAAGGCTGAGAGGCTCGCCTTGCAACCTGGACTCATTATTAGAAAGAGAGAAAGATCAAAAGCGTTAGGTCGGATTGAGGGATTGTTTTTCTTGCCACTCTCAAGGTGGATAGGTACATTGCTTAAAAAATCCCTTTTGTTTTGCTCTTGTGGCAGTAACATGCAGTTCAAGAGTCGTTTACAAGTATGACACATGGAGTAGATATCCATGGATTTATTCTAGGGAGGGGGACTAGTAGATATGCATTCTAGGGTAGCCCATGGAACGTCTCTCTCGGTCTACTTTCTAGCTTTTGTTTGCAAGTTGCAAAGAGGAGGAAAGCAGTTGTTGTTTTGGTCTTTGTACATGACCCCCAATCCACAATTCTTGGGTAGACCCCCTTCTGTCTAAAGTGAAGCATCATGTTGCGGAAGTGAAGGTCATTGTGGAGATAGTCGTGCACGTGTAGATACTTTATGGTCTGAAGAAGAGTGTTTATTATCTGTAGAATTTTATTTTGTGAATAGCTCTATTCTTCCTTCAGTGGTTACATAATTGTGAATGGCAGGTTGACTGCCATCTGCAGTGCACTCTTTTACCCACTACTCTACATGGCTGCCATTCCAAAAATAATGAAATGGATGCTCTATGTGGTGGACCATGGCAAATGGATAAACAATGCTGCAATGAGCAATGTCCAAAATTGTGGCTTTGTTTTTGACCTACTAATCCATTGTGGGTCCATGCAACTGGACTTTGAAGATCTTCGCCACATACAGTGGCTCTTTAAATGCAGGATGTGTGACACCTACACGCTTCACATGTGCCCATCTCCGTTCTCCCAGCTGTGGAGCCTGTATGTTGAAGATTGCACGTTAATCCAATCCCTGATGACGTGTGTGGAACTCACAACACAAACATCAATGGACAACTTAACAATCTCATATGCAAGCCAAATATTGTATGTATGTACACCCAAGACAACACTGTCATCTAGTAATGACGTGTTGTTGGAGTTTGAAGCACAAGAGTAAAGAGTGCATCACAAAAAGATGAAGAGGCCATAAACTATGCATCTCTCCACTCTCTGTTTACGATCAAAACCCTTGTGTTTCTATGTGATAAAAACAATGATTTGAGATTATCTAAAATTGAGAAACCTATAGGTCACTTTGAAATGAGAGATGTAGAATCATGCCTACTGCACTCACGAGTCGACCACTAAATTCTAACTCAGCCTTGTGGTGAGACATAGACTACTTCACCACACACATGAGAATCTAAGTCCATCCTAAAACCCTTCTTTGCAGTGAGCCAAGTGGCTGCACAGCACAAGAAAAGAGACTAGTTGCTACTCACTTCTGGAGTGAGCCGGATGGCTACACACCACGAAGTGGCCTTAACCTACAAGCCAACTCTGTGGTGAGAGAAAAACTACTACACCACACGAGTTTAACACAACACACAAAAACAATTTAGAACAAATGGAAACAACTTTAAAAGTATACCTCAATAAACTCCAACTCTATATTGCACTCTCAACTACAGTCGCTAGTTTGGATCAAAACCAACAACGGTCTTTATATACGTAGTTTTTTTATCGAAAGATATTTTGATCAAAATATCAAAAAGAAAAAATATGGTTAGTCGATGATTATTCATGATTTTGGCACATAATGACGTTTTATACGGTTTTTTTTTTAATACGGGCATATAAATGCAACGCAGTCTTAGAAGGCTTGGACAATATTCTGATGTCTATTTGGGAATCTAGTTTTGAGTGGAATTCTTGGAGACGGCCCATGAGAAGCCAATTTCTGAACCTCATACCAACGGCATTTACCCAGCATTAATGCATGAGGCTAACTAGTTTGCCCCTCTGAACGAACATTGGAAGAAGCAATGGTTGGAAGATCGATGGCTTGATGTCACGAAGAACATCTGGAATCCACAGTGGCCTCATTTTATGAAGGTATTTTAGTTGAAGGTTCTTTGAGGGGCTTTATTGACAGGCATTAATATTCAAGCATGTGGTATTGGGTCCAATAGATGCTTAGGGTGTAGATTGGCTAGCAAAGACCTCATCCACCTCTTCATGGAATGCTCTGTGATTTCTGTTGAGTGGTATTTTCTAGCAAACCCAATATGGGTGCCAAAGTTGTAGGCAAACAAAAAGAAGACCCTCATACTTGATTTAAATGGCCTATTGATTACCATTCTAAATATTTTATTTGATAACAAGCCTTGTGCATATGAAGAGGAAATGGTAAACCACACAATTAGCCAACGCTACAGAGAAGTGTATTGTCGCAAAGACAGCCACAAGTTGTTGGATTGGTGCGTCAAATTTTTCAATGTGTATATATGGAGAAAATGCAGGATGCCTAAAGTGGAAGGAATTCTAGACAATGTCTTCAAATTGCAACGGCATTTGCTAGTGGGTACTATGTCATAGCAACATTGCACATAGGCATCTTGGGAGATGCACAATAAGCATGTTTTGCTAGGGCGTGTCTAGTTGCGAGTGATAGAGTTGTGTTTTCAATGGGACAAATGGAAATTGAAGAGAAGAATCCACAAGAAGGTACAATGAAGACACAGGAAGAAAGGTATCCAAACTCCAACCAAGAAACCAAAGGGAATTTAGAGAAACCCATCAAAGGCCCAATCTAGCAATAGCAAGGCTACCCCCAATTATCGCTTCACATCCACTCCATAGAGGAAATCGGCATCCCCTCTAGTACAGAAGATTGTTTTGTCTCCCATGTTTAGAAAGCAAGAAGAAGATTGGCACCAAGTGTCCAACATTTCTTGCAAGCATTTTAAATCCCAAGCACGGGCAGTGGGATAGCTTAAAGAAGCCCCAATGGACACTCCCAAAACCTCCTTCCTATATGATAATATGTTTGAGGTTCTGTGGGATGATAACCTTGAAAAATTCAAGGTCACCAAGGGGCATAGGGATTGAGCTAATAGAAGAGAATAGCAAAAAAGAGGGCACTAAAGAAGAGCTCCTTGAAGTTGAGGAGTTTGTACCCCTCTTTCAATAAATGGAAGAGTTGATCTGCCATTCTTGGAACGTGAAGGGGATCAAAACCCAGAAGAAGAGCTCACTCTTTTGGGAGGAAGTCAGAAGAGGCAAGGAAATCAGCTTCTGGGATATCCAAGAGAATAACCTAGATGCCACAAGTAAAAGCAAGCAATAATTTGGTAAAAATTTGGTCTTTTATGGAGAGGGAGTCGATGGATCCAGTGGTGTCGTCTCTATTGTGGACAAGGATCTTGAGCCAAAGCTAGTCTTTGATCATCCCTTAGGGAGGTCTTTGGGAATAAAGATTAAATGGGTTGATCATGTTGTCACTATAATCAACGTGTATGGGCCCTGTGCAGCAAAGGAAAGGGCCAAACTTTGGGAACACGTGAAAGATATCCATGTGAAGGAGAATGGATCTTGATAGGTGATTTTAATAAAATCCATCAAAATTGGAGGTCCTATAAGAAATAAAAGCGAAGAGGAGAAACTCGATCAGCTCATTGGTGAACTTGAGATCTTAGCCACCAAAAAGCAAGAAGGCTTTGTTTCAAAGGTGGAGCATAAAAGATGGCTAGAAGCTAAAGTAGAATTAATAGATTCCAACTAGAGGAGGTGAGGAAGGACATAATACTTTTGAAAAAAACCTTCCTCTAATCAGAGGAGGCCAATCGTACACACTTCTTTAGGGTCCTCAAAGTTGAAATTAGGCATGGCCTGGTCCATTCTCTCACAAATGTGGAAGGAAATGATATTGAAAATCCTGATGAAATGGTTGTATTAATGCTCAACCACATACAATAGATCATAGGCTATCCAAAGGCCCACTCCCTTGTGATAGATAACACTAGATTGACTCTCCTTGGGACCGTCAAAAGAATGGTATCCCTCTCTGAAGCCAACCTCTTGGAGAAGGCGTTCTTACCGAGGATGAATGCTCCCTTGAGTTGCATGCTCTAGGCAAAGAAAGATCAACTGGTTGGGATGGGTTGACTATTGAGTTCTTCAGGGAAATTTGGGGTGATCTTAAGTCTCCCATCATGAGAATGGCTAATCAAGGCCTCAATGATGGGGTCATGGACTTAAGCATCAAAAGAGGCCTCAATAATCCTATCCCTAAACAAGTTTGGTTCTCCAAAATTAAGCATTGGTGCCCCCTAACGATGATGTCGGAGCCTATAAAATTATCGCCAAAATTGTAGCCCTAAGGCTCTCACCCCTCCTTGGCATAGTTCTCACCCCCCACCAGCATAGATTCATCAAGGGAAGGTAGATCTATGATAACATTTTGGCAGCAATGGTCGCCATTAAATATGCCACTTTCACTAAACAAGAGTGTATCTTACTTCAGCCGGAACTCGATAAATCCTATGACATGATTACATGGTCATTCATCGAAGATGTCATGAATTCATTAGGCTTTGGGCCACGGAGTGCCACCGAATCAGCACTCTAGGTGCTAGTAACCAATCGAAGCTCCTTTTAAATGAGAGATTTGTGTGTGCTTTTAAGGTTAAAAGATCCATAAAACAAGGATTCCAACTTGCCCCTCTAATGTTTTCCATTTGGATCCCACCCTTTGGCTACAATACTGGAAGACAATGCTGCTAAAGGAGAGATTCAAGGATTGTCTCTGCTAAATAATGACCAATTGTTGTCAAAGCTTTTTGCAGATGATTCCTTGCTCTTCCTTAAAGCTTGCCGTAAGGCTCATCTTTGTCTATATGTGTCTAGCAATAGACACATGAAAGAGCTTTGCGTTTTAAATTCAATCAAGGAAATTCCAAATTTAGTGCACACAGTTTATAAAGTCATACAACAAAATATTGTTGATGCATCATTGTCCTTGAAGTCACAAAAAAATTCAGTGACTTTGTTCCAATCGTCTACATCTATGACAAAAGAGCGGGTTAACTCCCCTATTGTGCAGTCTTGGCTACACTAGATTCAATCGGCTAATCATTGGAAACTCTTTAAATACTTGAAGCTAGACCAAAAGTCTCAAGGTAAAGTTCCAAAACTCAAGAGAATCTACTAGATCCTGCTCCATCTACTTTGCAACCAATGCTGGGTAGTTCTTGACTAATTGTCATAAAATCTAATATCTAACTAACCCAAATGATTTTCTCATATTGAACTAATCATTTAATGTGGGATAATAACGGAAACAAGAGTTAGAATATAGACATGTTCTTTTAGATTTATCTTAGCACGAGACCAAAGGCAATAGGTCCAAATGGGAGATGGTCTAGCAAAGAGCAATGCCAGCTAATGGAGCTTAAAAGACCTTAGGGTTAGTTTCATTAAAGACCTCCAAAGGTTAGTGTTAAAAGTACTTAGACCCAAGACTTTAGAGTATGTTAGACCTTAGACAAGCTAACAATGTGATGTTCTTTTAGATTTATCTTAGCACGAGACCAAAGGCAATAGGTCCAAATGGGAGATGGTCTAGCAAAGAGCAATGCCAGCTAATGGAGCTTAAAAGACCTTAGGGTTAGTTTCATTAAAGACCTCCAAAGGTTAGTGTTAAAAGTACTTAGACCCAAGACTTTAGAGTATGTTAGACCTTAGACAAGCTAACAATGTGCTAAGGTGCTTGGCATGCTTGATGAATAAGGTGTTTGAGGTGCTTCTCGTGTTTGATGTGACTAAGGTGCTTGAGGTGCTTGTCATGCTTTATGACTAAGGTGCTTGAGGGGCTTCATGACTGAGGTGCTTAAGGAGTGAGGTGTTCCAAAGTCAACAACACCCGTACACAAGGGGGTGGCGAACCCTACAAGTAGGGGCATGAGAGAGAACACACACGCACACTCACTCAAGGCAAGCCCAAGACCTAAGAAGCAACAAGGACACATGTCAGGCACCTAGACATACTGACCTCATGTAGTGCCTAAAGCCAATTGGTTGACCTCTAGAGGGGTCCAATGAGAGTTTAGTTATCTTAAGCATTTTTCAAGACCTCTATCTCTAAGGGAAAAAGAGGACACTTGTCCAAATGCTACCATGGTTGCTCGATATGTCTAATGCATGTTATTGGTTAGTCTAGAGAAGGTCCAGTCAACTTCAAGCTTGAGCTAGGAAGAGGGGTCGATCCAAGCAAGGAGGGGGGTAGCTTGACCACATACTCTCTCTCTCTCTCTCTCTCTCTCTCTCTCTCTCTCTCTCTCTCTCTCTCTCTCTCTCTCTCTCTCTCTCTCTCTCTCTCTCTCTCTCTCTCTCTCTCTCTCTCTCGTACACACACACACACACTCATTCTCATGGTGTGTTGATCAAGAACTCCATCTCCTTCTCCAAGATTGAGAAGTTGAGAGCCTACACCAACAACTCTTGGATATGGAATGCAAATCCACCCAAGAGCATGCTCCAAAGTGCAAGCTTGCCATCTTCTTCATCACTATTACTATGCTACTATGCTATGCTAAGCTACAAGAGTAATACAAGTGAGGAGATTATTTCTTTCTCGTATGATACTTCTTCTTCCTCTTCCCTACCTTCATTCCCTGCTAGCTCTCTCCACCTTTGAAGGTGTTTGATGTATTGTGATTGAGGCCAGGGACAAGCTAATGCTTTCATTTAGCTAAGTTGCAATTGTGGTGCATGAAGCTCTCTATCTTCATTGCACCATCAAGGTCTCAAGGAACACAAATCTTGTATTGTACCAAGTATCTCTTTATGGTAGAAGCTAATATAAAAGCCATTTGGAGGGGGGACTGGATCCACATAAATCCAGCCCTCAATTGTTGTCAATTTCTCTAATTCTCTGTGTTGCAAAGTATTATTCATGCCAAGATAATTAAGTATAATGGTTATGTTGCTACCTCTAATCAAGTTCTCTCTCTATTTTCTCAAAGTATTCTCATAAAAATGTTCACTACATTTCTCTGAATTCCACTATTCTCAATGTTCATAGTCAAATTCCACTACATTGGTATCAAAGCTATTGGTTTCTATTTTCTTGCTTAAGAAGAGAGGTCCTTAAGTTGTCTATGAATGGTTATACATATTCATTGAAAGAGGGTAAGTGGGACAGGGATCTATTAACTTGGTTGAAAATGACTTAGTTCAAGGTAAACCGTTCGGAACTAAAGACTTAATAATGGAGTCTTTTGGGGCTTTCCTTTGACTTAGACCCCTTCCACTACTCTTTGAAATCAACAGTCTCTAAACCACGGGTTTGGCTGCTTGAGAGCTAATTTTCATAGGTAAAGAAGAGTAGCAACTAAGGTTTTTGAGGGTACCAAAGCACAAAGTAGCATATGCATAACTTTAGTTAGCATGGATGACAATAATAAAGAGAGTAGAATGAATATTGAAAACTTTGATTTTGCACATGAAAGTGCTACTGATGATGCCCCAATGTTTGTGAGCTTTCTTGTTACTAGGTTGCAACAAGCTATGGGCAACCTTGCCTTGCAAGCCAAAGTTACCCAGCAACTTTGTGCTTATGGAATCTCCTTACCTCTCTAAGAAGAGAGAAAGCTTAGGAAGCCTCTTGTTGAGAATGCAAAAAGAAGACTCTCTCCAATAAGAGAAGAGGAGGAATCCAATGAGCGAGAAAGAAGTGAATCTCCAAATTCCTCTGAAGATGTGGCTCCACAAAGATGGCAGTCTCAACAGTCCCTAACTCCTCCTAGAGAAAACGATCGTCATATAGTCCTTCTCCTTGTCACTTTGAAAGGGAAGAGAGGAAACAAAGGAAGAAAAAGGCGAGAAAAAGATTAGCCTCTTCTCCTTCTTCACCACCTTTCTCCTCTTACGATGAAAGAAGTGTCTATTCTCTTAGAGAATACAAGAGGAGAGGACATCACAAATCCTATCCTGCTTGGAAAAAGTCCCACAAATTTAAGAAGTTCAAAATGGGAGGAAAGAGTATCTCTTTTCTCACCTATGATGACACCTTTAGCACTATTGATAAAGTATTGGCCTTCATCCAGCAATTTGATCTGGCCTTTGGAGACGAGGGCTTCACTGAATCCTCCAAGCTACGTCATATAGCTATGCAATTTCAAAAATTTGATCGTCTTCGTGGCAATGACAAAGCTCCAAAGACATGGAAAACTCTACAAGTTTCCATCATGAAGCAATTCCTTGCAAGAGACACCAAATATAAAGTGCTCATCAAATGGCAGAGTTTAAAGTTACTCTCCATTGAGTCTATCCACAAATATATAGACAAGTTTTGGGATTTACATCTCAAAGCTATAGTCTTTCAAAAGATAGACTTTGCTAACCAAAAGCAGCAATTTTGTGTGGGATTAACTAAGAAATGGTCCAGTATGTCAACTCCCAACGGCCTGGTCCTATCACCGAAGTCATCCACCACACTATGTTTGCTTCTCATATCAATTTCCAACAAGGGACTAAGAGGAATGCCAAGCCCATGGAAAATAAAGATCAAAATGATGCAAAGGGGAAGAAAAATGCTCAAAGTTCTTCCCAAGGAAATTCCAACAACAACAACAACAAGACCAAGGAGAAAGGAGTTTATAGAGGTAAAAACAAACTCTTTCCTGAAGAACTTACAGGCTTTTTGCAAAGATCACAAATGCTTTAAGTGTGGGTAGCAAGGATATGGCTATCATTCTGGCCGCGAATGAAATGCCTACAATGAGACTCCTAGAGATTCCACGATTGAAGCTCCAAAAGAGGATGCTCATGCAAAGAATAGACCCTTACATATGCTTGGGGGAAGGTGAGGGATCATGATTCCTTCATCCTAGCTAATCCTGGCTCTACTCAAAACTTCATATGAACGGAGTTGGCCACAAAGTTGGGCATAGCTTTCAAAGATATTGTAACTGCCGATGGGGCTTTCAAGGGATACCAAGCCTCTGTTACTCCCTTGATTGGGAAGTTGAGGTTTCATGTCCAAAGATATGTCAACAAGGAAGACTTTTTTATCTCTTCTCTCCAGCACGAGGATGTAGGGGCACCATGGTTCAACCGCATGGCTGCCAACATGAAGTTCCTTGAAAGGAGAATCTACTTCACCGCATGTATATAGATTCTAATGAGTCCGGTCATACTATACCACTTGTAAATTCACTTGCTTTTAATAATTCAATGAAAAGCTCGGTTTCTTTGTACATGATTTTTGTCAAAGAGTCTCTAAGATGCTAATGTTTTAACATAACAAAGTGGTAGGAGTCGAGAAGAATTAAACTTGTCTAAGTTCCTAAATAGATTCCAAGATGTATTTATCGATAACATCCATATGGAGTTACCTCCAAATATGAGGGGATGATGACCATAAGATAGAGCTTCTACCTGGGAGCTCACCGCCTAATAAACCTCCTTATAGAGTTTCTCAAGCTCAACAAGAGGATATTATGAGGCAAGTGGATGAACTGGTGGATAAGGGGATGGTGAGGCCTATCTTCTCTCCCTTTTGTTCACCTATCCTTTTAGTGCAAAAGAAAGATGGTACATATCATATGTGTGTAGACTATCGAGTACTAAACTGACTCACTATCAAAAACCGATTTCTTGTACCATGGGTAGAAGATCTATTTGATAAGCTACAAAAGGTTCGTCCTACTTCAGTATGATTGACCTTAAAAGTGGCTATCATTAGATAAGGATAGTGAATGAAGATATCGTAAAGACCAGGTTCCGTACAATGTTTGGTCTTTGTGAATATATTGTCATGCCTTTTGGTTTGACAGATGCTCTAGACACGATCAACCACCTAATGGAGAAAATTGTTAGACCCTACCACAAGTTTATTGGAGTGTTCTTTGACGACATTATCATCTAATCCAAATCTTTGGATGAGCACGAGCAACATCTCCAAGTAATTTTTCAAGCTTTGAGAGAGAATAAACTTTTCATTAATCAAAAGAAGAGTGAAGTTTTCCTCCAAGAGATTCAATACAAGCTTGAGGTGATAAAAGGATGGCCTCACTCAACGAATCTACATGAGCTATGAAGCTTTATTGGTATGTGTGTATACTATATACACTTCATAGCTAAATTCTCCCAAATAGCACCACATGACTTGACCAAGAAAAATGTTAAGTACATATGTACTGCTAAAGACAAAAATGCTTTTGAGAACTTAAAGAAAAGCTTACCTCTCAACCAGTGCTTACACTACCGGCTCTCTCAAAACCATTTGAGGTCCAATTTGATGCTTGTGGATATTTCCTTGGAGCAATTTTGCTTCAAGAAGAGCATGCCATAGTATATGAGAGTCGAAGATTCAATTCCGATGAGCAAATATTGGGCATCTATGAAAAGGAGCTACTAGCTATCCTACATGCCCTTGACACATGGAAGCACTATCTTTTGGGGACTCCATTCATCCTACACACGGATTACCAAAGTCTCAAGTACTTCATGATGCAAACCAAGCTCTCTGACAAACAAATGAGGGGTAAATATTCTTTTGCAATTTAATTTTCATATTTCTCCCGTTGCTAACAAGCACAATCAACTAGCTGATGCACTATCACGATATGTCCATAGCAACTCACAAATGATCTATCTTCTATGATAGATGAGTATGCTACTGACCCCAGTTTTAAAGATATAGGTTCTGCCTTATGGAAGAAAGAAGAACCACTCACTTTTCAGGATGGTTATCTTCTCCATGGCAAGAGGCTATGTGTTACTCACTCTCTTTGTCAGAAAGTGATATATGAATCCCATGCTCCTCCCTATGTGGGGAATAGAGGGATTCAACCTACTCTTCAAGGAGTAGGGACATATTTCTATTGGCCTACCATCAAAGTGGACATACAAGACTATGTGTCAAAATGTGTGGTATGCCAAAAGACAAATTATGATAGGGGAAAGCAACCTGGATTGCTCCAGTCTTTGTCAATTCCTAATTCACCATGGGAGAGCATATCCATGGATTTTATCTTTGGATTTCCCAAGTCTATCCATGGGAATACGAGAATATGGACAATAGTAGATAGGTTAAGCAAAGAAGCACATTTTATACATGTCAAAAAGACTATTAAGTCACACCAAATGGCAGTCAATCCTTTTCATATCTCAAATCTTTAAACACCATGGCTTGCCAACATCAATAGCGTTGAATAGAGATCCTAAATGACCAATAATTTTTTGAAGGGTCTCTTTGAGAATCTAGATACTAGGCTCAATTTTTCTTTGGCATGTCACCCACAAACGGATGGCCAAAGTGAAATAGCCAACCTTATGATTCTAGATCTACTTAAGACCCATCTTATCAAAGCAGATCAAAGTTCACAATAGGAAAAGTACCTACCTCTTGTACAATATGCATACAATAACATTGTCCACACTACTATGGGAAAGGCACCTTTCGAAATCATTGAATAAAGACCTAAAAGTCCCTTGGTACTTAATTTACATGGGAAAATCTTTGTTGTCGATGAGTATAGCCGAGACCTACAAGAATCTTCCAAAAGATTAAGGAGTCTATATCCATCTTGTAACAAAGGCAAAAGGCTACTGCTAACAAGCAGAAGGGCCTTAGCTTTCAAGGAAAATGATTGGGTCCTACCCAAATTTGTTGAATCTTGATTGAGGCAAACTACGGGAAAAAATCCTGTCCTTTTCAAATCCTAAAACCAATCAATGAGATGGCCTATCAACTCAAGTTTCCCACCCATTGGCTCATTAACAATGATTTTCATGTGGTCCTACTTAAGACTTACAAAGGAGATCCACCACAAGAACCAATCATTGAGGACCCGCCCGAGATCAAAGATCAAAAAGAGATGCTTTAGCCCAAATCAATTCCTTGACATGAAGACAAGGTACTACGACATGGTAAGATCATTTGGTGATATCTTATTAAGTTCAAAAATTATCCTTCTGAAGATGCTTGATGGATGTAAGGAACACAACTTAAGGATAGTATGAACCTTGCCACATATCCTTATGTAGTTTAAAGTGACTAGCCAAAGGTGTAGAAATTGATTTTTCATTTTGCATTGTAAACCCTTCTAATACCTTTTTTGATGTAATCGTCTTGAGATAGTATTAATGTCTTCTTCAAGCTTCCCCTTGATATTTTCATACCAAGTATTCATTTTGTAGCACATAAATATTTCATTGAAAAAGATTTAAACAACTCTTCTTTAAGATCTCTTATGTCATGCATGTTAGCACTTGCAATTAGCATCTCATCAACATACAACATTAGGATGATAAATTTCCCATCTCACAAATTCTTTGTGTATACATCGTGATCCGAGTTGCATCGTTTGAATCCATGATCTAGCATCCATTAGTTGAATTTTAGGTATGACTATCTTCATGCTTGCTTTAAACCATATTACCTCTTTTTTAATCTACATATCATTTTCTCTTTACCCTTTTCTTCATACCCCTTTGGTTGAAGCATGTAAATCTCCTCCACCAAGTCACCATGAGAAAATTCCATGTTTACATCCATTTGCTCAAGATTCAAGTCTTGAGCAACCACAAGACTTAAAGCAAGCCTAATGGAATTTATTTTTACCATAGAAAAAAATATTTCATTAAAATCAACACCTTTTTTTTTTAGAAAACCCCTTTAACACAAGCCTAGACTTGTATCTCTTTTTCCCACCTTCCTTCTCCTGCAACTTGTATAGCCATTTGTTTTGTAGTGCCCAATTACCTTTAGGAAAATCAACCAACTCCTAGCTTTGATTTTGATGCAATGAGTCCATCTCTTCTTTCATTCTCTTTGCCCACTCCTCTTTAAATTCATGTAGTCAGGCTTCTTTGTATGGTTGGCTCTCCATAATCTGTGACCAAAAGATGTCTAAAGGAAGGAATGAATCTCTTTGGATGTCTAATGTCTCTTGTAAGTCTTTGGGATATAGGTTGAGGCTCCTCATCTTGTTACCATTTTTGCAAGTTGTCACCACTTATGCTCCTTGAGTTTTCATTGTCCTCAAGCTCAATGTACTCATCACCTACATTCTATGTTTTTTTTCTTTCCAAGTAATCTTTGTACATATTATGTTTGTTAGAAATAACATCTCTACTCCTAAAAAATTTACCATCTCTACTCCTAAAGATGTTACATATTATGTTTGTTAAAAATAACATCTCTACTCCTAAAGATTTTACCATCTTCAGGGTCCCATAAACGATGCCCAAAGTCCACTTCTCCATAGCCAATGGAAAAATATTTCTTGGACTTTGCATCTAACTTAGACCTTAGACTTCTATCTATGTGCATGAAGGTCTCACATCCAAATACTTTGAGAAATGCATAGTTCACCTTTTTACCTATCCACACCTCTTTTGGAATATCTCTATCCAATGTCATTGAGGTTGGCTGGTTTATCAAGTAGACAAATGTACTTACTATTTTTGCCCAAAGCCCAAGCTGCAAACCTGCATGTAGTCTCAAACTCCTTGCTCACTCCATGATTGTTATGTTCATCCTATATAAACAAGAGGGCCGGTTTATGAAGTAGATGAATGTACTTACTACTTCTTCCTAAAGATCAAGCAGTAAACCTACATGTAGCCTCATGATTTTTATTGTCCTATTCATCCCTTTTGAAACTCCATTTTGTTGGTGTTGTCTTTTGCCTTTGAATGCCATTGCTAGCAGAAAAGCTATCAAAAGCTTAGCTATAATACTTTCCTCCATTGTCGGATCTAAGGTATTTTAGCTTAGTACATGCTTCATTTTCTACAAAGGCTTTCCACCTTTCAAATATAGAAAACACATTGGATTTATTTTCCATCAAGTAAACCCTTGTCTTCCTAGCTGCATCATCTATAAATGTTATATAATATTATGAGCCACCAAGGGATGGTGTACTAGTAGGAGTCCATTTATTAGAATGAACCAATTCAAGATTTTTGATTTTCCTTTTATTTACTACTTTAAGAATTTCACCCTCCTTTTCTTACCAAAAACAAAGTCCCCATAGAACTCCAAGTCTACTTACTTCAAACCTGGTAGAAGTTTTCTTGATTGAAGGATTTGTATTCTATTGGCACTCAGTGCCCAAGTCGATAGTTCCATATCACACCATCAACTTTCGTAGATGTTACACAAATGGAAGATTGTATGTTGTCCATACACAAGTAGAGTGAACCCTCCTTTCTTTCTTCGCAATCACCAAATATCCTTTTGAGACCTTCCATTGTTTTTTTACAAATGCACTGTTATATCCTTCATCATCCAATAGACCTATAGAGATTAAGTTTTAACAAATAGAGGAAACATACCTAACATCTTTAAGATTCCTTATATTTTCATTTTGAGTTTTGACAAAAACTATTCCTTTGCCAACAATTTCACAAGCTTCATCATCTCCCAAGTACACATACCCAAAATTACTTTTGGTGTAATCTTTGAAACAATTATTGTGGGGTGTTGCATGGAATGAATCTCAAGAGACACATTGTCCAAATGAAACAATTACAGCAAGATATGTTAGGGTAACAATAAATTGGCTAGCTATACAACCCACTAACCCATCACTAACCCATATTCACTAATTTATTCTAAAAGAACAAGGGAGCAAATAGCACCTAGTTGTACTGAGCTCCACCCACTCTCTGTGTCATGTCTCCTTCGTCCCCATAGCATGCTCCCCACTTGCAAATATCTTCAACTGGTATCAAAGCTTGGGTAGAGCAACCTCATCTCCATTGCCCTCATCATGCATGCACGGGGTCCAAGGAAAAGTAAGGCTTGAGACCATAGCTCACAACAAGAGAATTTGCACAGGCTCTATACTATATGGAGTATTGTGAGAGCCTTGGCTTGGAGCATCAAGTAGCTAAGTATATAGCATTGAAAAAACATAACGCAAGCTGTAGAGAAATATGGCATTAAAATCTTAACCTTGGGCAACCGAGGGTAGAGAGACTTGTGCAACCACAAAGGCAAAGCAACCTTGTGCACACATCTAGCTACACATAGGCTTGCATAGCATGCACTCTCTCCCAGCACACACTTTCTCCCAGCATGCACTCTCTCTTGATAGACTCTCTCTCATGCACACTCATTTTGGAAACCACCAACAAATTTGCACAACACATAGAGGGTAGATCGACACTAGTACTTTGGCCTTATGCACAGACAGAGAGAATTTGTATGAGCTAGTAGCATCAGAGAGAGATCCAGACATAGCTCAAGGCACATGTGGCAGTTAGACTCACCTATATATGGATAAAAAGACAAGATTTTTACATTGATCAACTATTACAGATAAGAGCAAGACCACATTGGGAGGATTGGACCTGATGTTTGGAGCAGCATCAAGCAAGCTAGTGGACCTACACACATATTTACATTGAGCAACTATTACAGATAAGAGCAAGACCACATTGGGAGGATTGGACCTGATGTTTGGAGCAGCATCAAGCAAGCTAGTGGACCTACACACATATTCACATGCATGCAAATTCGCCATGAATGTAGGGTGTGCTTTTCTTTGTCCTCAAAGAGCATTTTGATAGCCATATGCTTTTGGTTGATGTATGCCACATGTGGATTGAGAGATTGAATCTTTAGTTTGTGCATAGCCATTGATTGGCTTCATAGAGGGTTTCTATAGGTCACAAGTACTACTCAATATAGGTTTATAGCTATAGGATCAATTACAAGTTTATATTGGCAGTTACAAGGATTCATATTTATTCATTATGGGACATGTATGAGCTTTTGATCGCTCTATGGTTTATGCGTTTATATGCGTGGGCAATTTTCACTACATTGAGCTCTTTTGAGAGCATTTATGTTGGGTTCAAGCCCGTGGGAATAGTGTTTTAAGTCAAAACACACACATACACACACTAGTCCTTTGTTTGGTACATGCATGAAAACTGTAGTACTCATTTTAGCCTATTTATACATGTAAAAACATTATCAATTATAACAATAGCATGGAGTTTTGTTTTTTGTCAACCAATCTTGTTCTCTGCTCATTTTGCTTTTACTCGCCCTCCCATCATGACTCAGCCCCTCTTGCACCTGCCATAGCCAATCAATCCTAACAATTTATCCCCATAGGGATTATTTTGCTTGCATCTACATAGTACTTGTTTATGTGAAAATCCTACTAAATTTAGCAATGATTACTTTGCTCTATATGTGTTGAGTATGGATACCCCCTTGTACATTGATTGTGAAGCCACATTTGTAGTAGTCTCGATCATTTTTTAGACTTGATCAATAGATGGTCATTGTTGAGTTTGACTATTACAAGATTGACCGAACGAGCACCCATCTGGCTAGACACAAAGCCAGACACCACATTTGTACTCTTATTATTTTGTTGAGCTAGTGTAGTGATACTTTGTGTAAATCCTGATTCCAGACTAGCAGGTCAATTCCTTGAGTTGTAAACATGCCATGTTGTAACGGTCCGTGTGAGCCGGCCACTAGCCATTTAGAAAGCCCTAGGTATAAATGTCAATAACCTTCATGTGAAAGGAGGCTTATTTTTGGAGAAGAAGGAGCTCTACAAAACGTACGCTCAAGCTACGAAGTTGCTCCAGCTTGTAATCAACTTTTCTAATGATTAGGTAATCTATTTTCAATTCCAAAACTTGCATTGTGTTCCTCTCTCTTTGCTCTTTCATTCAAGTGTAAGCATTGTCAGTTTTGATGTGGTTCACGACTACATGTTTGTGAGCCTTAATTGCATATTTGAGTGCTTAAATCATTATTTTATGATGTTTTGACCATAGGAGAGTATATTTAGACCATAGGGCGATATTTCTGGATAGTTCTGTTATAGTTTTTAGAACCTTTTTCATGATGGATCGTGATTTTGATACCTTGTCAAATTGAGACCAGACTTGCTAGGATACTGCCCCTAGGTGTCCTAAACCTTCCCCTAAAGTTCCTTTGCATTTTGAGTCCGTTCAAGTGCCAAAATGGTGTGATGACCTTAGATCAGTGAGAAAGGACATAGGCAAATTTTCTTGATCATTGAGTGATTGATTTGCTTGCTGAGTTGTTATGTTATCTTGTTAGGTTCAGTTCTTGAGATTGAAAACCTCAAAGAGTCTCCATGCCCCATTTGAGTCACTTCCTTGAGTATTGACATTATGTTAGTGCCAGATAGCTATGCTATAGACGTCCGTCGCGGCGGTGACCCACTAACATTGGCACCGTTGTTGGGGATATGATCCTTAGATGGTGAGTGACCTAGTGCATATTTAGAACATTCTTTTTGAAGATTTTCCTTCCATTCCATTTACACTTTAGCAGTAAAGCAGCAAGACACAGGGTTTAATGTTTGGTAGAGCCTAGAAGTCGAGGACTTGCTAGGTTTATTCTCAAAAGATAAAGAGGGTTGTGAGTGAAATAGCTAAAATCATTTCATTCTTCGATTTTCTCTATGCTTCAGAGTGTTGTTTTGTTTTTTGTTTTGACTTTATTTTGTATCGTTTTATTTGTTTTTATTTCATTTTGTACTTAGGAGTACGGTAAGTAGAAACTACCACCATCAAATTTGGGCCAAAAGATGAGGGAAAAAAGACTGAAAACCATATTTTGGCCGAAACAAACATAACTTTGAAATTCTAAAAATGTGATGGTAGACACCTCAAAAGTGATCCAAATTCAAAAATTTGTGGATCAAGGACATCAACATACTCTTTAGAATCAATTTGGAAAGTTTGGCCAGATTTTGTAGAGGAACGTGGATCACTAACCATGTACCCCAAAGATCATTTGATAGAAAACTTATCAGTGACAGTGACCATCAGTGGGATATTTCTCTGATCAAGTTTGCTTGAAAGAAAAACTCAAAAATCACATCAAAATTGACTGTTAGGGAAAAAATAGCAAAACAGGCATTGTGGACACAATATTTGGGGTTTTTCAACTTTTTGGGATCCAAATTCAAAAAGGGGTGAGATTTGGCTTCAAAAGGGAATAGAGAACCAACAGAACAAAATTCATGAAAAAATGTTGTCAAACATGGATCACAATCCATGTACGTTTTGACATTTGTGGTTGATATTTGACAAGTACATCCGTGATAACTAGTGCGATAACTAGTGGAACAAGTTTGCCAAAATGGACCATAGCAAAAAATTACAAAAAGTTGATCAAAACACCAAAATTTTTCTAGATAGCCAAAATCGCAAATCAAACACAAAATTTTTCTTTTGGTTGGGCAAAAGTGATTCAAATTCAAAAATATTTGTGGAGCAAGCTACAAACATCACAAGCTATTAGCACACCAAAGATCAAGTCCAAAAGTGGTGGAACATGGATCACGATCCATGACCCCTTAAGGAATTTTTGGACAGAATATTTTTTGGACTATAGCAGAGACCATTGTGAACAAAAGTCCCCAAAGACGCATTGTCAAAAAAATTCAAAAAATTGGTCAACAGGGCAAAAAACAGTTTAAGGTGAAAACCCTAAAACAGACCTAGGGATTGACTTTTGCTTGACCTAACATGTTCAAATCAAACAAAAACCATATAGCAAGGATCAATGTACCAAGGGCAAGCTGTGAGTCAAGTTTCATCACCATCTGACACAGAGGTATATTGGTCACCATCCATGTTTCCTTGTCACAGACTGATATCAAACTTGTACCATAGCTAGAGGACATGAGAGGGGGTCTAATGATATTTTCAAAATAGAATTTGGATATCAAAAACCAAACCAAAAGCCCAAAACTACCAAGTACTTTGAGAAAGTGCTAGAATTGACCTAATTTCAATCCAGAGGTCCATTTTCAAAAAAATTGATACCATAGGACCTACCAATCATGTTGAATCTGATGGTACCATGAGAAGTCAATTTGGGCTCCAAACATGGATCGCGATCCATGTATCGATAGTAGCAGCTTAACCTAAAACTTTTTAGATCAGTAGTGTACACACAAGGAAACATATCCCCAAGTCCAATTAAAAAAAAAACACCAACAAATTTTGGTCAAAAGGGACAGACCAAAAACCATCGTGCATACCTAGTGTTGGCTATTTGACCTGTCAAAACAAGTTTAAATCCCAAAATATTTGAGATTTAGCTTGTGGACATAGTCAAGAACAAACTCCTAAGAGATCAAGTCCAGATGTGGTTAAACATGGATCGTGATCCATGTACCTCAACCTCAAAATTTGATGAAAATTGGTACAGAGCTTGCATATGACCTTGTCTACATATTGTCAAAATTGGGAGAAAATTTTTGATAGGGGAACATGGATCGTGATCCATGTACCTCAGCATAGTGGGGGTGTCTAACTTAGTGATCTTGTAGACATACTTGAGAACATCCCAAATCTCAAGTTTGAGCTAAAAATACCTTGTGGAGACCAAGATACAAATCAAAGTTCCTGTGTTCTAGTCTTGAAACTGTTTTGAGTGTTGTTTCAAGTGCAGTTTACCAAAATTGGTGTGACTTTTGATAGAAAACTCCAAATGGAGTCAAGTAAAGCCAAGAAGAAAGCTTGCGGGCAATAGGACAAACTGAATTTTGTTTTTAAAGATTGCGGTCAATAGGACAAATAGAAAGTTTTGGTTTTAAAGATGAATTTTTTTAGGTTTAGGGTTTCCAAACTTTTAAGGTACACAGAACTCGTTTTCAAAGACCAAAAGAGTCACAAAGACCTAACTTTTGAGAGAACTAATCAAGGAAAAAAAGGGATAACTTACACTAAGCCAGAGAGAACTTCTTAGGGATTGTCTTGAGAGTGTTGAGTGAGCCTTGACCATGACAAATCATCCACCACCAGGGTTTTGTGTGGCACTCATAGACATGAAAATTCAAGAAACCTTGTGATGCCTTTGAGAGTGAAATACCTAGAGGGAAGTCATCAAAACCAACAAAGTCAAGAGAGTTCTAACAGGTTATGCTCATGAGGGCTTGTATAGGTTCACAAATGGAGTTGACCACCCATAAGAACCTCTATGCATTCACGTATATAGATGCCCACGGAGTGCAAGTTTTGATGGTAGATAAGTATGGAAGAAGTAAAAACTTGTTGATCCAATTGACCTAGAGAGATATACATACAAGGGTACTCCAATATCTACTTACTTTCAGCCAAAAACGATACCAGATTACATACCAGAGAAGATTCCACCTGGGATTTTTTCCACGATGAGACAAGAGCGAGAGACGTCTTTCTACGAGACCACAAATTGGTTAGATTGGTGACTGAACCACAATGATTAAGACCATATGAAGTGACCCAATGTATCAAGACAAAGTACAATGGGTCGGAGGATCCATTCACTCATTTCTCATTCTTTAAACAAGTTTTGAGAGCTGAACAAATTATAGATTTTCATACATGGTATGGAGGATTTGGGTTTGTTCCTTTTTCTGTCCCACCCCCCCTACAAAGGTAGAAAGCATTGTAAATTTTGGCTACCCCTCACTAACCCCCACCTCTTTAAGATTTTGATTCTTAGCAAAATTACCACGTTTTCCCTTGAGCACAAGGTTACTAACCTCTCCTTCCATAACCTTTCCAATTGTTCCCTCTCTCCCTCCAAACAAAGGTTTGTAGCCAATTATATTCCTCCCTCTCCCCCATCCCCCTCTCCTCTATTCTTTAAGCTTATTCTAATTTAGAAAGGGGTTTGCAACTTAAAATGTTTTTTAATAAAAGAACCCTCTCTTCCTCTCTCTCCTTTTTCTATCCCGAATCCTCTTTGGAATCCTCCCTCTCCCTCCACAAATCCTAACCAAACCTTTATTCTAATCTCTTCTCTCCTAAACCCTCTTCTATCCTCTCTTCCTCCTTTTCACTCTAAACCTCTCTTAATGAATTCCATCTCATCCTTAAGAAATTATCGTAGCATCATTATCAAACCGGTAGATAAAAATCTAGGACCAGTTATCCTTTCTAAGTCTAGGTACTATAATGAAGCTTTTTGACACCTTATGGACCCCCTCACCTACTCCAAAATCTCCACAACTCCTTTACCTTTTGTGCAAACCCTCCTTTCTTCCTACAACAAAAGAGTCTATATCCTCTCCCCCTCACTTTAAAACCCCAAGCCTTTCCCTTTCTTCCTTTTACCTAAGATCCACAAACCCATCCTCGTAGGCCATCCCATCTGCTCTTACAAAGGTTACATCTTGGAGAATGCCTCTAAGTGGCTCCATGCACAACTGTACCCCATTCTTTTGTCCAAAACACAACACCTTAAAGACCCTCACTCTCTTGTTTTAGACTTAGCTTCTAATACTTTTCCTCCCAATATTATCCTCTTTACCTTTGATGTTGAATCTCTCTACCCTAGTATCCCCATCCGCGAAGGCCTCTTTTCCCTTAAAAGTTCCATCCAGGGTTTCTTCCCTTCCCCTAAGGTCAACTTCATCTTGTCCTTAGTCTCTCTTATCCTCAACCACCATTACCTCTCTTTCAATGGAGAATTTTGGCACCAAATTAAGGGCACCGCTATGGGGTCAAACTTTGTGGTTGTGTATGCTTGCCTTTTCCTTTGCATTTTAGAAGAAGGCATGAATCTCCTATCTTCCCCTTCCCTTCTCTACTTCAAGAGATTTGTAGATGATGCCTTTGGAATTTGGGACGGTCCTCGCTCAAGCTTAAGCAAACACTTCCAAAAGTATGGACACCCTCTCCAAGAACATATCAAAATTTCCCTTTCAATATTCTCGCAAGAATATTTTATTCTGGACGTCCATTTTTTCAAGGGACCCTCTTTTTCTGCTTATGGAATCCTTGATACAAATTGTCACCAAAAAAACCTAAACTTCTACAACTATATCCCTTGGCAATCTTGGCATCCTACTCACCAAAAGATTGCTTTTATTCTCTCAGAGCTCAGGAGGTACATTATTAGGGAAATCTCTCTTTCAGGCTTTATCTCTATTCGTAACCTCTTCTATACTAAGCTTAGAGCAAAAGGTTATCTCCCCCCCCCCTGTTGAAATCTTGCTTTCTCTACGTTTCCTACGATCTAAGGCCCTCTCTCCTTCAAAAATTGTCCAATACCAAACCTTCTCCTACCATTATCAAGATTCATTTCTCACCTCTAATCCACCATCTCAACTTATCTTCTTCCATAAACCAACCCCTCACTAATCTGCTTAAATCCAACAAGGACCTCGCGCATTTACCTCACCTTTGATATGTTGGATGAATGTGTCCAATCTTGGAACCCTTCTCTCTAAACCCTCTGTTAACTGAGTCAACTTTAGTTAACAGGATTTCCAAAGACTAAAGACGTACGGATGCACATTGAAGATGAATATGAAGAAGCAGTGAAGATTGGAGCTACACACTTTTCACATTTTTCCAAAATGTGTAAAGCATAGGTCAGTTAGTGTACCTAGATTGCAGATACAATAAGTGTGGAGTCTCAAAGGTCTTGGGCACTTGACATTACACATTTTAGACCTTGGCTAAAGTATAAAGCCAACTTTGTAAAGTTTTTATCAAGTTTTTGATAATGAAATACACAGCGTGAGCTAATGGTGCTCACTTCTCTCCTTCTCCTCTTCCTACTCCCTCCCCGTTTGTCACGTTGCAGTCGTGTTTGCTGCATTGCAACCGCAGGTAAGAGCTCTATGCATTGACATAAACACATCACAGTATTTTGTAGCTTTTGGCATCACCGACCCGCGGCCTAATTTTATCATAACTAGGAATTTACACTTCAAAATAAAAAACTAAGCATAGGCGGGGTACTGGGACATCATTGCTAATCATTTCGGTGCATTCTAGATCGAAAACGACTAGGTCAAAAATCCACTGCTGTTAATAATCGTGATTTTGGCACTTGACCTAAAGTGGAGTTTGAGACCATAAGCATGTGTGCATAGGTCTTATAAACATGTCCTAGAAGTTTTGTTACGTTTGGATGTCATTTGATGCTGCAACGAATGTGATTTGTTTGACGATGAGCGATTGGCTTTTAGTGATTTCTATCACTTGAGTGTAGCATGAGTTAGATGCAAGTTGTTAGTTGTTTTCCAAGAGATCGCCCTCTTGTAGCCTCTATGCACTAGTCAAGTCAGCTTCATCCCATGGATTGATAATTTAATCGTGGTTCTCGCTAATACTGCAATAAGATAGGATAGTGAGGTCAGACACACGTCCCACATTTGGCGCCATTGATGGGGATCGAAGAGACCTAAACTAGGAAAAAATACGAGCGTCTTGTAAAGTTATCCTTTAACTTCCTGTAAGATCGCTTGGAGTTCAAAACTTTCTTTTAGAAACCGTATAGCCTAAGATTGTCGTCTTTTGCTGTGTAGAGGTAATCGTACTTGTTGAGTGCCTTTAGGATAGTAGGATTGTAGAAATAGATCAGCATTTTGAAAATGATTGATAGACGAGACAAGTCTTAAGATCAATGCTCAAAAAACCATAAAAGATAAGAAAACAAGTGTTTGTGGACACTTTACACAACCCCATTGCATGAGAATCTAGGAGTAGGGTAAGTAGGATTCGAGGTGGATTTCAAAACATTGCTTTCTGAAAGAATCATTGTGAGTTGTTATTGGAAGTTGCAGAATTTTAGGTCTACGACTAAAAATAGCACAAAAAGACTCCAAACCACTCAATCCGACTAGAGAGTAAGCTTAAAAGTTGTCTGAACCAGTGGGTAAGCTCAAGGACACTTTGAGGTAAAAATTTTAAGAGTTGGCCAAAACTCAGATTATTTACTTTTTCTTGACATTTTACGTCAAATTAAGTTTTGACTTGATTCATAGGCTTAAAATAGCTCATAAAAAGACTGTCCATTGAAAAATTGCAAAAATTGGTTCATTTCAAGCCTGAAGTTAACTTTCAACTCAGATTTGACCAAGGTTCATACCATTAACTCATTGCATGTGTACCAACAACTTTTGTAAAGGCAGATAGGATTTGGATCACCATACTGACAAAAAAATGCGTAAAAACTAAAGTTTGTACTAACTTTCTGAAACTTGAGTGTAAATTGGAGAAAATATTGTTCAAACTCAATGAAACTTGATTCATAGGCTTATATCGATGTGATAAACATGTGTATATGCTCAGTTAATCAAAAAGATGAAAAAATTTATCAGTTGTAAATAATCGCGATTATTTACATTTGTCCGATTTTTCAACTTTTTTTACCAGCTTTACATGTTATAATAAGCCCACAAACCAAATTTGGTAAGATTTGGATCATTGGATTGGAAATTTTGGCCAAATTTGCAAAGTATGTCTGCGGACACAAAAATGATGATGATGAACCTTGGCTAGGGAGCTTGTGTTAAGATACTTAACAGATCTGTGTCAAGATTGGGACAAAAACTTGCAAAAAAATTTGCTAGAGTAAATAAGCCCGATTATTTATATCTGCTTCAAAAATTGATAATCTTGCACATTTGAGTATACCACCAGGTCAAGCACATCAAGTAGGTCACATAAATCAATTTTGGTGAAGTTTGGATCATAAAACAGACCAAAAACTTGACAAAAAATGAAATCTATACTAATTGTCGAGAAATTGTGTCTGACTTATGAATCTTGTTCAAATTAAGTTTTTTAACTTGACTCGGAGGCTCAAAATAGAAAGTAAATAATCGTGATTATTTAATTTTGGCTCAAAACTGATCAAAGTTGATACTAGAGACTCTATGCATGATTACAAACATCTTTTGTAAAGGCTCATAGAGTTTGGATCACAAAACAGGCCAAAAACTTGATAAAAATTGAAATCTGTACTGATTGTCGAGAGATTGAATTTGACTTGATAAATCTTGTCCACATTTAGTAAAACTTGATTCAGAGGCTTAGATTGAAGTGTTAAACAGTATATATGCTTAGATTACCAAAATGATGGGAAAAAAAATCGGGAGTAAATAATCGTGATTATTTACTTTTGTCATATTTTTTAACTTTTCTGACCAACTAAGCATACCACCAGTTTTATCATGTTATATTGAGCTCACAAATTAAATTTGGTAAGATTTGGAACATTAAAGTGAAAATTGTGGCCAGATTTGTAAAGTCAGTTTGCGGATAGAAAAGTGTTGACCATTTGAACAACGATTATCCAAACTTGGTGAGACTTGGATAGGGAGCTTAACTTGAGGTGCTTAACAGATCTGTGTCAAAGTTGGGACAAAAAATTGCAAAACTATATCTCGAGTAAATAATCGCGATTATTTTCATCTGCTTCAAAAATTGACAAATTTGTAAACTTTGAGTATACCACAAGGTCAAGCATATCAAGTAGACCCACAAATCAATTTTGGTGAAATTTGGATCACAAAAGTGAGACTTAAGCCAGATTCTTGAAATCAGAGTCTGCAGACACAAAACAGTTGATAAACTTGAACAGATTTTGTCCAAACTTGTTGAAACTTGTCCAGAGACCACAACAAGGTGATTACTTGGAAAAACAAGCCTGAAAAGTGAAAAATTTGAGAAAAGTAAATAATTGCGATTATTTATTTTTGAGTCCCAAAGACAAGATTTTTTATTTTTGAGCTTGTACAGTGTGAGAAGAACATAATACAAGGCCATTGGTCAATTTTGGGCTCCATCGGGCCCAAATTGGTACCTGTTCACTCAGTTTCCAGATTGCAGGTCAGGTTATTCAAGGCCTAGATTTTCATCATTTCAAAGGTTGCAATCAATTATGACACTTTCGAGCGAGAGTTAATCAACTCTTGTGAGTCTAAGAGAAACTACCAAAAGTACTTTGGCAAAAGCAGTCTTATGAAACCCGAACAGGATTTTTCTTATTATTATTTTTTTGTTAATCAATACCAAAATCTGCTAGGAGGCAGTTTTTACAAAACCAGTCGACATGGACTCATCTCAAGCTGAGAGTTCAAGTACAGAAGATCAAGCCAATAGTAGTGGTAACACAGGTACAAGTGTAACAAAGCAGATTTTACATCTTTATGCCTACAATGGAGATAAAGTCTTATATGCAAATTCAGAAGGCCATAGATATCTAATGAGCAGCAAAAGCAGCACAGGACCCAAGATCTTATTGATTAGAGTAAAGACAAATTTAGAGAACTCCCAGATGTTCACAGACTTTAGTGGAGCCAAGTATTGCAAGCTCAAAGATGAAGTGCAGATAGAAGTTCACAAAGTCAACCCAAGTGTTTATCTAGAAATCTGCACAAGCTAGCAAAACATTCAGTTGGTGCATATGCAATCAAGGTCATTGTACATGGATTACAATGGTCGGATCTATAGTTGAGAGCCAGAATAGCAAGATTCAACACATCAACCAATAGAAGCTAGTCTAATTGAAGAACCAAGCCAAAGACGGTACAAAGGTCAAGATGGAGCTTGCTACAACTTGATGCTCAGTGTTTTAAAAGAAGATGTCGACAGCTTGGTTAACATAGAAGCTGAAACTTCTCAACTAGAGCTTGATATAACAGAACCAGTTGAAATAGCACCAGTCATGGCATATTGCTCAGATTGTGAACGAAAAGGTGGACATTTTTCTCAAGATTGTCCAAGAAATCCAGATAATAGGGACATATCAATTGCCAACCAAGGTACAAAGAAAATTGGAAATGCAAATCTCAATGTAAGTGCATTTAACTCATCACTTTTAATGCAATTGGATGATTCTACATTACTGTTAGAAGCAAAAATAAAGGCATGCAAGTTCAAAATCAGCATAAAGATGCACAGGCACCTGAAAAGGTTAAAATTGATTCTTTGAACAACAAATTTCTGCATGAATTTGGTCAAAATGTCAAGATCTCACCAAATGTTGAAAATATTGTTAGGCTTCTCTCACTTAAACTCAATTCGTGAAGCTTATCTTACCAAGTGGAAACCACCTCTCCCGGCAACCTTCACCATGTTTTCTTCTGCATCGGGTCAACGTCAATTGTGCCCTTGCCGAAAAACTTTCACTGTGTTTCTTTTGCTTCTTCTTCAACAAATCTTGGTGCTCACAAACTCCTATGCTTGGCACTCACACATTCCTACATCGTAGCTCCATTACCTCTATGTTGGAGCTTCTCCAACCCAGTAGTGTTAGCCACTCATTGACTGCAACGCTACAATTTTACCAACTTCTTGGACGGCTCAAATCTTCAACAAGCAAGGAATGTAATAGCTTTGATTCATGTCTCTGGATTAGCTATTACCCTTTGAAAGCTCAAGTGGAAACAAGCCACTAATTCCAGCAAAGTCAAACCTTTTTCCTCTCAAGGCGAGGTAATCTCCCTACCCAAACCTTTCTCCTTTTGAGTAATCATTATGGCAACTCCTTCCCCCTCTTTGTCATTGACTTTGGGATCAAACCTTACCCCAATGTCAATAGAGGGTAACCCCAATGCTTCGCTTCCGACTCCACAGTGATTCAATTTTGATGTGTGTGCTTATTTTGTATACCTTGGGTTTTTTGCTTTTCAAGGAAAAGCGTCCACACTGGGAACCTCTAGGGCTCTAGTACTATAGGTGATACATGTAAGTGAAGTACAAAATCAAGCTAAGATTTCTCTTTCTGCTTAAGATTTTACATTGTGGAACTTTGATTTTTTTATTTTATTTTTTTGTTCGCTTTTAACATTTTAATTTTGTAACTTTGGGGGGTCATATAACATTGTTACCCTCTTCAGACTCATCACATTAGTAAACTCCCTTTATAATACTTAAGCTAAAGGTCAATAGGGACTAAGCCCACTAGAAAGCCCTAGTACATTGCACACAATGCGGCCTAAATCGGATTAAGAACCTAAGTAACCATTGATTATTAGGAAGGCATTCCCCATGGTATTCGAAGAAGATCTCTAACGCCCAGCTTGGTCAAACTAGCTTAGTCGGACTGCTTGATAATGTAGACAAGTGATTATGACAAAAACTTACATTGAATTTAATGTTTGGTACCAAGCAAATGCACTGAATATTATGCTACCAATCACAACTAAAGAATACAAACATGGATGCAAAAAAGATAAGGGGCAATGCTAATGGATAGGAAACACCTGTTTGTGTTGATGATCGTGCTTGATTTGAAGAGTAAACAAGAGAAAGATTCCATAAAGATCCAAATCCGAACAACAACAACACATTTCTGTACACGCTATGAAACATAAGAATAACTTTGGGAGGCACATCAGTGGAATAGGCACCAACCCTTATTGAGCACAATTAAACAACGTAAGGAGCCCTAACCTAATTATTTGCACTCCCCCTAGAGAGTCAAGGGAATAGGATATTTTAGAGATTGGGAGGAAACCCTAAGGCTAAACCCCTATCCTCGTCGTCGAGAAAAACAAAGTCATCATCCGTGAGACCATATGTGCCATCCGTGTAATCATGTAAATTGTCTTCATCATTAGGGGAACCAATGTTTACTAAGAAGGTCACTAGATGTCTATAGTCATCTTGGTCATGAGGGTAGTCTTGCGCAATGGGAAAAACTCTCTCTACTAAGTATGGATCAGTCGTGGTCAAGAGACGTATCAACCATTCTAACTCATTGAAATTCCTCCCACATGTTAGCGTATCTACCACATCCCATTCACAAGCAAGCACTGGAAAGACCATGTGAAACACTTATGAAAAGTAACGAGGGTACCTCTCACCCAAGGTAAGAGTGGATGACTCTAGAGTACTAGCCATATCTGTACACATAGATAGATGATGGTTAGAGTGCAAATATTACAAGGGTTGTGTCAAAAGATCGTGTCCTTGTGCATAATGTTTTTTTATGATTTTGCATTATGTATAGAACTCATAGGTTTCCAGATTTTTGTTTGGTGGCTCTTGCTCTTTACTATATTTTTTTGTTTTTTTGTGAGTATAAGGCTTTATATATACATTCCCTAAGATTGGATATTGAGAGTTCAGGGAGGAAGGTTGAGAGGGAAGCAAGTGAATGATGGATGTCAGCAAACACTCCCCCTTCCTTGGGTAGATCATACCTTTTGGAATGATGTCGTCACCTTTTGAAACCAATTGTTCCAAGTTGTTATGGGTGAAGACTTCGACCAATAGTTTTCGACTGTCCTAGGCATTTTTATCTAGTTGGAAGGGTGGTAAGGTACTCTCCCATGATTTTATTTTCAACGTTGTTGTAGGTGGTGAACTTACAATGGGAGGTGCAAATTTTTTCTTGTTTGTATGGATATGTACAATGGTATGTGGAGGTTGTATCGAAGCTTCTATTTCTGTATAGGAACTACATAAGGAGAAAGAAGCTTCATTTGACTTCCCTATTCCTGAGCTAGGTGGAACAAATTGTTCTTTCTTCGGTACCCAAACTAGCTCTGGAACGGGTGTGTAGCATTCCATGATTTTTTCCTTTCCACGATCTTCAATTCATTTTGGAGCTACAGGATTGGGCTCACATGGGTCAAGTGATAAGTAAGAGCACTATTTACGTTTTGACACCCAGATTTGATCATTTTCTTCATAGTAGCCTTGGGCTTCCAATAGTTTTTTAGGAATCCAACGCAACGTTTCTTTACATTTCTTTGGGCGAGTGAGACGTCTCTTACAATGCTCTTGTCTTTTAGCACTAGCTATGGTCGCTAAAGAAGCTTTAGGGACCACTTGTATGTTTTCTTTGTTATATTAGGATGGGTCTTGTGTGTCTCAAGCTTTATTTCAACTACAACATTTGAATCTCTAGAGAGTTGGGCTATGGGGACATATGGTTCAACCTCTTGGACATGCAATGTTTTGGGTTTTATTTCCTTAACACTAGAATGGTAACCTAACAGGACATAAAAGTGTCCTTTCAGGGTTTTGGAAAAAATATCCAAAACTATAGTAGATCCGCTCATTTTGAAAAATCCTTTCATGAGCTTATAGTTCAATAACTACTACATATGGAAAAAATGAGAAACTTGTAATTTTTATCATCCCTTGGTCACTACAAGCCTCCAAAGTTGATGGACCAGTGCATTTTGCCCAAAACAGCAGTTTCTTACGGTTGATTGCATTTAAATAAGAGTGGGGATTTTTGTAGGACATGAGATAAAATTTCCCGTTAACTTCAATGGGTTGGTGACCAAAACATATGGTTTCTTTTACCTCACTAATTGTTTTTGGGCAAAAAAATAGGTACAAAAAAGTTGCATTTTTGCCATTCTGCGGACCTATCATCAAAGTTTCTATAGTCACACTCAATACAGATACTATATACATGTTTTCTTAGTTCCCTTTGGGCCTTTGGATTCAAAAGGAGCCATGCAGCATGTCAAAAGGATAATGGATCTCTTACAATTGGAACCTTGGGGGCAATGATAAAGTGCTAAATATAGCAAACACGAAAAATTTGGGTTTAGCATTATGACCTCTAGAAACCTATAGAAACTACTCAATATCTAGCCAAGTTTGTAGTCTATGATTAGATATGGTTACTACCTACAAAATACACACAATTGGCCTAAGAAACTAGCAATATTGAGAAAGTTATACTTGCTACTCTAAAATGTATCGTATTCTTCAGTAATCAAAAAACTCAACCTTCATCATATACTATGCTATATAGTATATTAGGTCCCCCAAAACTCAAGGAAGATTAGCTTTATGTTATACATTACACTTACACAATCAAAATTGAATTTGGATATCAAGAAAGCCACCAAAAAAATCATAAAAGTGCTAATTTTGGCCAATAAACATGATTATGCAATTCTTGTAAATTGGTCATAACTTTCAATTTTAACACTTAGCTCTCTCTACAAGAATCAAAACATATTGAGAACTATGAAGGCCTAACCTCTAGCCATCTAAACCTCACAAACATGAAGTTTAGAGTGGTATAGTTGCCAAAAATTGAAAAAAAAGCCAAAAACAGGACCCGTTTTTTCACACAGTTTAGGTTCAAAAATGTTGTGCAAGAGTAAGGTTAATGGTGAGATCGATACTCCAAAAAAAATGCTAAGTTTTTTTCAGCTCATAAGGCAAGTTTGTGGATATATAGAACCTAGAAATTCATTTTCATACTCTTCAAATAATTCAAGCAAAATGGTCACTTAACAGGACACAAAAGTGTCCAAGGACATAAAAGTGTCCTGTTACCATTCTAGTGTTAATTAAGAAGCAATATCCCAGGGACTATGGCTGGAGTGGCAGGGTTAAGAGTTGGTTTTTGTGTTGTGACACCTCCAGTCCCCCAATCAATACTGAATTTGGTGGGTATCATATATGCATCCACGTGCATCCTAGGTTTATATTACTCTCCATAGTTCCAGCAGGCATGACCAAAAAGTCTTGAGCTACAACCCCATTGTTATAATTGACAAAAGTGTGTCAGATTCTAAAAACTATAGTTTTTTTCTTGTTGACACCCTTGACTTGGATAATACTCTCAGATAGAGGTGGCTTTCCCAACTAGCACCATACTCCACATGACAACAGATTATACTTAGCACACATGTCCAATAAGACGTTATATAGCACTTTTCCATAGGTGTTATTTAGCTCAATAGAATATTGTGGAGGTGTGTCAGAGTCCGACCAATCATCCTTTGTTTAAACATGGAATGCATGTGTAACTCCAAGGTTGGTTTCTCGTTGGTGTCTTATGCGTTGTTGTTGCTCTTTAGCCTCAGTTTGAGCTTGTATCTTCTTCAATTCTGTTTGTGCCTTGGCTACCTTTTTTTTATGGATGGCACGTAGCTCCTCTTGGCTTAAAGGATCATAATATCTTTTAAATTTGTTATCATTGAGGAATCCGATGGTTTCAACTCCATCAAAAGTCTCCACACGAATGGTTCCTTGTGGGGTGATTTCACATACTCTATATGGTCCTTTTCCCGTATATTTCAACTTTTTCTTTTCATTACGCACTCCATACATATGGACTTTATCACCAACATTGATATCCTTGTTCTTTAGATGACGGTCAAACCATTCCTTCCTTCTATCTTTCTCCACAAGTGCATTTTGCACCGCCAGTTGCCTTTCTTCATCTAACCTCTCAAGGATATATAAGCAATCAACTAAAGGGTTACCATCCCAACCTTCTTGTGAAGCTACACGAAGACTAGGAATTACAAACTCCCATGGAGTAATTTCTTCTTGGCCGTATACCATTTTGAATGGTGTACAATGAATAGCCACTTTGTAAGAAGTACGATAAGCCCATAGAGCTGATGTAAGATTTAAACCCCAATCTGTACGATGAGCTTCGACCGTTTTGGTCAAGATAGAGATTAAGGTCTTGTTGGTACTCTCAGCTTGTCCATTTGCTTGTGGATAATAAGGTCTGGACTTATGGTGACCTATCATGAAGTTGGTAGTGAGTTCTTTTATCACTCCATTGATAAAATGAGTGCCATTGTCACTCACAATCTCATCGGGACAACCAAATCTTGTAATAATATTCTCAAAGAGAAACTTGGCAGTTGACCTTGCATTAGCCTTACGTGTCGCCCTGGCTTCCGTCCACTTTGTTACATAGTCAGTGGCAACAATAATATATCGAGATTGAGTGCTACAAGCTGCCGGAATAATTGGGCCTACAAAATCCAAATCCCATTTTTCAAATGGTTGAGTGACTTTAACAGGATGCAAGGGCATCTATCCTTTTGTTGTGTGATCTTGTAACATTGACATTCATCACATCCTTTTGCAAAAAGTGATGCATCCTTGAATAAGGTAGGCCATCAATAGCCTGATTGCAACACCTTTCTAGCTGTTAGTTCCCCTGAGAAATCTCCTTCGGCTATACCCATGTGGGCTTCTTGCAGTATGTATAAATGCTCATCCTCACGGGCACAACGTCTAAAAATATCATCCTTCCCTAGCCTGTAGAGAGTTCCTGCAATGAGAGAATAAGGTTCACATTCTTTTAACAATTTTCAAGCTATGTCCTTACGAAGCTCTTTGGGTGGAAAACCATTAACTAAAAAGTTCACAATCTTCTCACTCCATTCAGGTATGGTCTCGACTAGGAATAGAGAAGTATCATGCAATTCATCACCGACTCCAACAGAGGCTTCACCATTGGGTATGTGAGACAAATGATCCGTCGTGACATGTCTTTTACCAGGTCTCACCACAATGGTAAAATCAAACTCAAGGAGAATTAACAACCATCGTGTAATTCTTCCCGTGGAACAAGGTTTATTTACTAAATACAACAAGGCTTGATGATCAACATAGAAAACAAACTTATTCGCAAAAAGGTAGTAGCAAAATTTCTTCACTGCATAAATCATACCTAAACCTTCTCGCTCTGTAGTGGTGTAGTTTCTATCGACATCATTCAATTGACGACTTGCAAAGCTAATGGACTAGTCCAATTTATTTTTCCTGGTTGAGCTATAACACACCCAATAGCAAAGTTTGATGCATCAATATGCACATGGAAAACTACATTCCAATCGGACACTCGTAGAATAGGAGCGCTAGTCAAGGTCTTTTTCAATGATTGATAAGCATGGTCACACTCCGTGGTCCAGTGGAACTCAATAAGAAGCTTGTACAAAGGACGAGCTATCTTGGCAAAGTTTAAAATAAAAATCGGTAATAACCAACATGGTTCATGAACCTTTGAACTCCTTTATAGTTTGTAGGTGGTGGCAATTCAGCAATGGCTTTAATTTTGCTCTTATCTGTGGAAATCTCATTTTTGACACTACATGCCCTAAAATGACTCCATGTTTAACCCAGAATTGGCATTTGAAATGGTTTAAGGAGATACAATACAATCTGCACTTCTCAAACACTTTCCGTAAGCATGATAATGTTCTTTTCAAGAGGAACAAACACAAAGGTCATCTAAGAAAGATTCGCAAAACTCCCTCAAATGTTCTCTAAAAGCAGTGTTTATTAATCTTTGAAAAGTAGCGGGGGCATTGGTTAAGCCAAAAGCCATAACACAAAATTCCAACACTCCAAATTCGGTTATAAAGGCTATTTTAGCTTGGTCCTCTAGCGCAATTGTGATTTGATTGTAGCCAGAGTACCCATCTAAAAAGCTATAAGCTTCCTTCCCTGCAACTCTTTCAAGCACATGCTCTGAATATGGCAAGGGGTAATGATCCCTCCTAGTGGTGGCATTGACCTTCTTGAGATCCACACACACCCTAAGTTTCCCATTTTGTTTTGGCACAATCACTATTGGAGACACCCATTCTAAGTGCTCAGTAGAGTATATGAATCCGCATTTTACAAGCTTTTCAATCTTTTCTTGAACGATCTTTGCATATTTAGGATTCATTGGGTAGGGTCGTTGTTGGAACTGGTTTAGCCATGCTATTCATTGGGATTGTGTGTTGCACCACAGAAGGTGGAACACCTTTCATATCATGATATGTCCAAGCGAATATATCTCTGGATTCCTTGAGAAGTTCTTTAAGTATACACTCTTCAGTATCTGTCAGATCTTGGGCAATGAAAACAGGTTTGGACTCTTCTCCTAGGTCTGCTAGGTCTATTTCCTTAACTATTGTTGGACCATCATAGACTCCATTGCTTCCATCGATAGGTCTTTTTGAGCCTTTGTATACACAACCTTACATTCCTCTGTGGTGTAGGATTTGAAATGTTCAGGTGCAGGCTGTAAGTCTGTGGGGTCTTGTTGTTCTGTGGACTGTGATTTCACTTCTAATTCATTTTGTTGTTGAGATAACTCTCGATATAAGGAGAATCTTCTCCAACATCAGTGTCCGCTTTACACGTGTAACAATATTGCAATAGGGCCGAGTGAACTGTGGTGTCAAATCTATGATCAATTATAAACATGTTTCTTAGAGGATGTGCTCCACTAGTTACAAGATCCACTTGAATGACAAAATCTTTGAACTGCAAGTAGACATGGTTTTTAGACCAGTCATGCACCATTTTTGCTTCCCTCATGAAAGAACGTCCTAAGATCATCTCAGATGCCATAGTGTGCTTGGAGAAATCCATAACAATGAAGGTTATTCTTATTTTATGTCCAAAGACCTTGATCTTGAGATCTTCTAGCATCCCAATAGGTTTAACAATAGACCCACTGGCCATATTTACTACTATGGTTCTGGTCGCAAGGTGAGGTCTTCCCATAGTTTCCCAGCAATTTTTAGTCACAATGTTAACCCCAGTGCCACCATCAAGGATTCCCTTCATAGTTAATCCCTTGGTAGTGATTGGTATGGTTGCATTGGATTCATCTCCCTCAAAGTATTGTCCCAACTTGTTAACAAGTATTTCTACAATAGGGTTCACATCTAGGTTGGATTGTGGATCTAAGTGTCCCTCCTCTATAGGCATCTCCCTAACTCCATCCATCTGTTGCAAATTGTGGTAGCCCGACGTGCAGTTCTCCATTGAGGAAACCTCGAAGAGCTAAGAATAGCTCAGGGTCTCCATATAGTTTGGACATGATGGTGGTTCTAACTTCTGAAGCCATGAAGTTCATCAATTTTTCAATACTTAACGGCACCTTTTGGACTTCAGTCCCTTGACGTGGGGAAGATGGGATCTCCATTTCTTCGATAGGGTCAAGTAGTCCCTCTATAAACATTATTTCCAACAAGAAGTGAGTACGCCCACTTTCCCATGACTTTAAGTCACTTTCTTCTTGGATGACACTAGGTATGGCTAGGGATCTATGGACTAGTGTTGTTGCATAGGGAACATTGTGTCTGTAATTTGGATCTGCCTAGGTGCTGGCTCTAGATCCCTTTGGGTATCTTCTACCAAAACCCCTTAATTGCTTGACCCGATCGATCTCCTCTGTAGGGTTTGGATAATTTCCTATCCTCTTCTTGGATCCTAGCCATTGTGGCTCATGACGATCTTCCTTGTTGGTTTCTTTCTTAGTGGTCGTTTCGGTCTCCATGGTTTCACTTGAATCAAAATCCTCTTCTCAGCATCGTTCATATATACGGGGTCGTCACCAGTCCCTATGTTGGTCTTTGAACTGGGGTCTGAATTCGCTGCTTTTTGTGATCTCTTCCTTTGTGTTTTCTGCTTTTCTGAGATTGGGCAACTGATGCCTTGTCTCTTTCTTCAAGAATATAATTTTTTTTTAAAAGCATCGATCGTGTGAGTACATTTACTGGTACCACAGGTGTACTTTGTGATGTCTCCTTCATAACCTCAATCAAGTTTAATGGCGTGATCTTTGGTGCATTTGGATTATTCGGACATTGGTCAATCAAATGATATGTGCCACATCGATTACACATGAGTATCGGCATTATAGACGTGCTCGCTTGATTGGTTTGCATTAGTGTGGCGTTCTTTTGTAGCCTAATAGGATACTCGGCCATACGATGTGGACCTCCACACTCATAGCATTGAAGAGGTGGTCTCTTAGCAATGTAATTGATATTCTGGCCTCTTGCAACAAGAGCACCTACTTGATAGACAGATTTGACTTGTCCCTAATAGTCCTCCATGTAGTATTGTGGACTTTCTTCAAGGGCATCCATCCCATAGGCAATATTAGGGTCTATATCTTCCTCACAGCCTTCCAAACAAACAATAGATGACTCACAATCCACTTGATTTACAGAAGTGATTCTCGGATGTGGTGGTTACGGTCCTAGCACTAGAGGTGGTAAGGGTGTTGCTTCAACAACATTATGGGCCCTAGGGACCATGTGTTGTGGCGTTTGTTCAAGAGATGGAGTCGGCATCAATGCAAGCACTGGAGGTGTGTCTGTCCATGCTAAGGTTGGTCTATTGGCCGTCGCGCACTTAAATACTATGCAATACTTAGCTTGATGACCATACCTCCCACAGGCATTGCCATTCCCATTGAATTTCTCTCTAAAAGTAGGGCATTCACTGGTACTATGCAGACCATATCATACTGAGCACCATTGTTGCTCCCTTCTCGGATACATATAATTGTTTTGTGGAGCACAATTGTCTCTAAGACTCTCTTGAATGGCCTTGGTGAGATCTGCTAAATTCATCTCAGATATCTTTGGCTCCTTAGCAATAGGCTTTAGCGTCATTGGCTGATGCCCCAATGCTTGTGAGCAAATAGATTTAGGCTCAACAGACACTCCTCCTTGAATCATTATATTATCCTCCAATTGGATCGCATTGGTGGTGACCGCTTCCCAAATGGTGATACCTCTAATGACTAGGCCATTGTAGATATCCTCATGTTGTAATCCCCTAATGACTCTATCAAGCTATTGATTATTATTGAAGTGCTCATTTAGATTACAACGAGAATTCAAATGCTTTAAGCGACTAATAAAGTCTCTCACCGACTCTCCTTCCTCTCGTGGGGCTTTCTAGAGTTGAGAGGCTACACCCCAAAGCACTTTATTTCTTATGTATTCTTTCAAGAACAGTCTCCTAAGAGTAGGATAAATCGTTTTTTCTTCCACCCTTAGGGTTTTATATCAATCCCCAGCCTTCCCACTTAAGGTTAGGCTTAAAGCATTACTCTTATGAGGTCATTGTGTTCTCCTAGAGAATTGCATATTTGTTCAAACACTTCGATATTCTTTCTCACATCCCTGTCTCCACTAAATTTTTGTGTGAGCTTGTCTATGTGTACTGTCTTACTTCTAGGTTCTCTATCAGGCGTGTTACACATATTCTGAGCAATAAATCGACCGATAGCTTGAGAAAATGTTGCCAAGTCACCCGAGTGAGCAAGCACCGTGGGGGAAGGCGCTCCAGAGACTACATGTGGAGTAGGTATTGGCATTGGGCTTGGCGCATAGGAAGCCCTTGGGTTCCACGATTGGTACGGTGTTGTGCCATGTGGCGGTCCAAAGTTCATATGTGTGGCCTTAGACATAGCAGACGTCGGATGTGACATGCTAATGCTAGCCGGTATGGTCCCATGGAAATAAGAGCTTGGGTGTTGTGGTTGTGGAGCATAAGTTGTTGAAACAATGCGAGGGGTAGGAACTACATCAGTACGAGGACCCATAGGTGCATACAATTGATACACACTTGTAGATACTGCCGCAGGCATTGAGCTACCATGTAGCGGTACTTTACTAAGAAATGAGGTCCATGGCGTGTTTCTCGGCATGCCCATCATTGTGGTAGGAATGGTAGCCGTGGTGTCATCAAGGGAAAGATGAGCTAGACTTCGAAAAGTAAAGTATCACTTGTGGGCTCAGATTGCACTAAGACCATATGGAGGATCCATCGGACTTACCGAGGAAGTCTCTATTTGCGATAAGGTTGGTTGTTTAACCTTCCCTGTATCTAAGAATCTCATGAGACCTGTTGAAGACATATGGATCCCCTTGTTTTGTCTCTCTAGCTCAACAACCCTATGGATGACCTCACAAACTCTTTGTTGTTGATCCTCCACACTAGTAGCACTCGTTGTGGATTGTAGGACATCTAATCAATCCATGTGATAGGTGTGCCCTGTGTATAGGTCGGTCATAGTTTCTCTTTGTAGTTCGTACTCCCAGTTCTCATTTAGGAATGCTCCATCTAGACTTGAGGTGCTAGGGGTGGCCTTTGAACCAAATGCAATGTGTCTCTCTATGCGTTGACCCTTAGTGGTCGCTAATTCAGGAGCACTCAATTTCTCTCCTAGCAATGTAATGGAATTGGCCTATTTCACTTGAGAGTAGCGGAAATTAATGAAAGTAATTTTGAGAAATGACTTTGTGAGCATAGCGGGTGAACATAGTTGAAGATCGCAACATAATCATAGCTCTTAAGTATCTACACCCACGGCTCGAAGTGGTTAATTATAGAGAGTAGAGGAGTAGGTCTAACATAGCAGAGTTGCCAAGGGCTAGCTCCTCTCGGACTTCTTATGGCTCAATAATGGTAAAGCCGTAGGCAAGTCTAAAAAGACTCCATTAGTAAGTCCAAAGCTCCCAAGGTGTGCACCATCCCCCACATAGTGGGCTCAACAAAACCGATAATAGATCCCAATTCCACTTACCCTAATATAATTAACAACATCAACCATTTATAGGCTACTTAAGGACCTCTCTTCTTAAGCAAGAAAAGAGAAACCAAAGGCTCTGATACCAATGTAATGGAATTGGCCTATTTAACTTGAGAGTAGCGGAAATTAATGAAAGTACTTTTGAGAAATGACTTTGTGAGCATAGCGGGTAAACATAGTTGAAGATAGCAACATAATCATAGCAATTAGTTAACTTGGCATGAAAAATACTTTTGCAAGAAAGAGAATTTAGAGAACATGACAACAGTTGAGGACCGGATTTATGTGGAGCCGGTCCCCCCTCCAATAGGCATTTGTATTAGGATTTCTCCCATTAAGAGAGACTTGTTACAATACAATCTTTGTGTTCCTTGTGACCTAGGTGATGCAATGAAGATGGAAAGCTTCATGCATCACAAACATAACATAAACTTGAAGAAAGCTTTAACTATCCCAAGCCTCAATCCCAAGACCTCAAACACCTTCGAAGGTGGGGAGAGCTAGAAGGGAATGAGGGTAGGGAAAAGGAAGAAGAAAATTTCGTAGGAGAAAGAATTAGTTCCTCACTTATCATACTCTTGTTGCTAGAATACATAATAGCATAGTAATGAAGAAGAAGGAGATGGCAAGCTTAAGCATTGAAGCATGGCTCTTGGTTGGAATTGCACTCCATATCCAAGAGTGTTGGTGTAGGCTCTCAACCTCCACTTGCTTGGAGAAGGAGAGGGAGCTCTTGCACTTTTCATAGCACACAATGAGAGTGTTTGTGAGTGTGTGTGGGTGAGTATACCCCCTAAGAAACCCCCTAGCTTTCTTGGGTCGACCCCCCCTTGTAGCTCATGCTTGAAGCTCATTGGATCCCTCCAGGCCTAGCCAATCACAAGCAGGAGGCATTACAAGCAGCAAGGGTAGCCTTGAGACAAATGTCCCCCTTTCCCCTTTGAGAGAGAGGGCTAGATAAATGCTAAATCAATTAATTAAATCTCCTAAATTATTATTGAACCCCTTGGGTGGCCAACCAATAGGCTTCAGGCACACCATGAGGGCAACATGAGGAGGAACTTGACAAGTGTCCCTTTTGCTTTCTTTGTACCATGCATGCCTTGTGTGAGTGTGTGGGTGTTCTCTCTCATCCCTCCTCATGTAGGGCTCGCCCCCTCCTTGTTTGGATTGAATATTTGACTTTATGACACCTCAAGCCCCTCATGCATAGGCCCAGTTCCCACCACAAGCTTGGCTCATAAGCACTTTAAGCTTGGGCTGGGTTCTCACCTCAAGTGCAACCCTATCATCTCAAGCATGTCAAGCACCTCAAGCATCTCAATAATTAAGCACCTCAAGCATCTCAAGCACCTCAAGTACCTTCGTCATCAAGCATGACAAGCAGGACAAGCACCTCGAGCTGGGTCGGGTTCCCACGCCTCAAGCTCAACCCTAGCTTACCTAAGGTCAAAGGCCTTTTACACACATTATTGGAGGTCTTCAATGAAGCTAATCCTAAGGTCTTATGCTCCATTTGTAAGCCTTTCTCTTTGATAGACCATCTCTCATTTGGACCCCTTTACCATTGGCCCCGTGTTGAGATAGATCTATAAGCACATGTCTATATCTTAACACTTGTTCTCGTTTATTCTCCCACATTAAGTGATCAATTTAATATGAGAAAATCATTTGGGTTGGTTAGATATTAGATATTAGATTTTATGACATTACCTCTCTCTTGAAATCATAGTCGTCCTCGACTATGAGGTAGAAGAGGTAAAGCCTTAGTCATTATTCAATTTTACTTAGCGGGTAGAGGATCCCTTTTTATCCTATGAAATCTTTCCAAGATGGATGACTAATCCATTTGGTGCTTGGGAGACATAGCTGCTGCAAGCATGTCTGCTCTTTAGTCCATTTCATTCTCCCAAAGTAGAGTGACAAATTCTACTTGGTGTTTGAGAGACGTCGTCATCACAAACATGATTCTAAGCATGCATACTAGTTAAATTTGTGCACAATTAAAAAGAGGACTAGTCTTATAAGACAAAAACATGAGTCATTTAAAAGAAATTTGTACATTTGCTTACTCTAATGTAGCATTGTAAGAATTGACAAGGTTCATACTATCCTTAAGCTGTATTACTTGCATCCATCTAGCATCTTCAAAAGGATAATTTTTGAACTTAATAAGATATCGTTGGATAATCTTCCCATGTCGTAGTACCTTGTCTTCATGTCGAAGAACAGCTTCGGGTTGTAGCACCTCTTCTTGGTCTTCAACTTTGGGAGGGTCTTCAATAATTGGTTCAGTTGGTGGCTCTCCTTTGTAGGGCTTAAGTAGGCTTACATGAAAGGCATTGTGTATGAGCCAATGGTTGGGCAACTTGAGTTGATAAGCCATCTCATTGATGGGCTTCAAGATTTGGAAAGGACCATAGTATCTTTTTGCTAGTTTAGCATAACACTTTTGATGGCCAGTAGGATTTTTTCCCGTCGTTTGCCTTAATCGAGCCATAGGAAACTTGAGTAAGACCCAATCATTTTCTTTGAACATTAAGGCTCTTCTGTGCTTATCAGCAGCAACTTTTTACCTTTGTTGAGAGATGGATATAGCGTCCCTAATCTTTTGAAAAGATTCTTGTAGGTCACGGCTATACTCATCGGCGGCGAAGATCTTCCCATGTACTTGGAGTAGCAAGGGACTTTTAGGTCTTCCCTCAATAATCTCAAAAGGTGCTTTTCCCATAGAAGTATGTACAGTATTATTGTAGGCATACTCTACAAGAGGTAAGTACTTTTCCCATTGTGAGCGTTGATCTACTTCGGTAACATAAGTCTTGAAAGATTGGCTATCTCGCTTTGGCCATCCGTTTGTGGGTGATAGGCCGAAGAGAAATTCAATCTTGTTCCTAGATTTTCAAAGAGACCTTTCCAGAAATTACTGGTCATTCTAGGATCTCTATCTGACATGATGGATGTGGGTAATCCATGGTGCTTGAAATTCTGAGATATGAACAGAGTTGCCATTTGATGTGCCTTAATAGTCGTTTTGACAGGAATAAAATGTGCTTGCTTGCTAAACCTATCAACTATTGTCCATATTCCTGTATTCCCATGGATAGACTTGGGTAATCCAAAGATGAAATCCATGGATACTCTCCCATGGTGAATTTGGAACAGGCAATGGCTGGAGTAATCCAGGTTGCTTCCCTCTATCATACTTGGTCTTTTGGCATACTACACATTTTGAAACATACTCTTGTATGTCCACTTTCATGGTAGGCCAATAGAAGTACATCTCTACTCCTCGGAGAGTAGGTTGAATACCTCTATGCCCTGCATATGGAGGAGCCTGGGATTCATACATAACTTTCTCACGAAGGGAATGGGTAACACATAGCCTATTGCCGTGGAGAAGATAACCATCCTACAAGGCGAATGGTTCCTCTTTCTTCCCCAAATCAAGGGCTGACATTATGTCTCTAAAGTCAGGGTCAGTAGCATACTCATCTATCATAGAGGATAGATCATTGTGAGTAGCTATAGACACCGCATTAACTTTGGGTCGTCGTGGAAGTGCATCGGCCACTTGATTGTGCTTACCAGCTATGTGAGCGATATGGAAATTAAATTTCGGAAGAAAATTTGCCCACCTCATTTTTTTGTCGGAAAGCTTGGTTTGCATCATGAAATACTTGAGACTTTGGTGGTCGGTTCGTAGGATAAATGGAGTCCCCAATAGGTAGTGCTTCCATGTGTCTAGGGAATGTAGAAGAGCTAAAATCTCTTTCTCATAAATGCCCAAGACTCGTTCATCACTATTGAGCCTTCGGCTCTCATATGCTATGGCATGCCCTTCTTGAAGCAAAACTGCTCCAAGGCAATCACCACAAGCATCACATTGGACCTCAAATGGCTTTGAGAGATCTGGAAGCACGAGGACTGGTTGGGAAGTAAGCTTCTCTTTGAGCTTTTCGAAGCATTTTGCTCCTTAGCACTCCACACAAACTTAACGTTCTTCTTAGTTAAGTCGTGTAGTGGTCCTTCTACTTGAGAGAAATTTGCTATGAAGCGTCTATAGTATGCGCACATACCAACAAAGCTTCTTAGCTCATGTAGATTTCTTGGGTTAGGCCATGCTTTTATTACCTCTAACTTTGATGGATCCATTTGGATACCATCTTTAGAGATAATATGACCTAGGTATTGAATCTCTTGTAGGAAGAATTCGCTTTTCTTTTGGTTGAGAAAAAGCTTTTTCTCCCTCAATGCTTGAAAAATCACTTGGAGATGTTGCTTACGTTCCTCCAAAGACTTGGAGTAGATGATGATATCATCAAAGAACACTCCATTGAATTTGCGGTATGGTCTAAAAATTTTCTCCATCAAACGATTGAACGTAGCTGGTGCATTAGTCAAGCCAAAAGGCATGACTAGATATTCATAAAGACCAAACGTTGTGCAAAACACGGTCTTTAAGATATCTTCATCCACTATCCTTATTTGATGATAGCCTACTCTTAAGGTCAATCCTACTAAAGTAGGTTGAGCCTTGTAGCTTATCAAACAGATCTTCTACCCGAGGTACGGGAAATCTATTTTTGATAGTGATATGGTTTAGTGCTCGATAGTCCACACACATACGGTATGTACCATCTTTCTTTTGCACTAAAGGGACTAGAGAACAAAAGGGAGAGGAACTAGGCCTCACCATCCCTTTGTCTACCAGCTCTTGTACTTGCCTCATGATCTCCTCTTGTTGAGCTTGTGAGACTCGATAAGGAGGCTTGTTAGGTGGTGAGCTTCCAGGAAGGAGCTCAATGCGATGGTCATCATCCCCTCGTTTTGGAGGTAAGTCCATAGGGATATCATCGATGAACACATCTTGGAATCCTTTTAGAAAATTAGACAAGTCTAACTCTTCTTGATTCCTACCATTTACATTTGAAGAAACATTAGTATCTTTTAGAGACTCTTCGACAAAAATCATGTACGCAGAAACAGAGCTCTTCATTGACTTATCAAAAGCAAGAGGATTTACAAGTGGAATAGTACGACCACACTCACTAGCATCTATATACATGTTCTTTCCCCTGTAGGTGAAGTAGATTCTCCTTTCAGGGAACTTCATGTTGGCAGCCATGCGATGAAACCATGGTGCCCCTAGGATAACATCCTCATGTTGGGGAGGAGAGATGAAGAAGTCTTCTTTGTTGACATAGCTTTGGACATGAAGCCTCAACTTCCCAATCAAGCGAGTAATGGAGGCTTGTTGTCCCTTGAAAGATGCATCAACCACTACTATATCTCCCATCTCAAAAGCTTGAATGCCCAACTTGGTGGCCAACTCCATTGATATGAAGTTAAGAGTAGAGCCAGGGTCAAACAAGATGAAGGCATCATGCTCTCTTACCTTTCCCCAAGCATAGGAAAGTGATGATCCTTTGCAATGAGCATCCTCTTTTGGAGCTTCGATGGTGGAAGCCCTAGGAGTCTCATTGCGAGTATTCTTCTTGGGGCAAGAACGATAGCCATGTCCTTGCTCCCCACACTTGAAACACTTATGGTCCTTGCGAAAAGCTTCAAGCTCTTCAGAAGAGAGTTTTTTTTTACCTTTGTAAACTCCCTTCTCCTTGGACCGATTGTTGTTGTTGTTGGAATTGACTTGGGAAGTATTTTGAACATTGGTTTTCCCCTTTGCATCATTTTTGTCTTTGTTTTCCATGGGCTTGACATTACGTCTAGCCCCTTGATGGAAATTGGTGCGTGAAGCAACCATGGTGTGATGGATTACTTTGCTAATAGTACCAAGCTGTTGAGTTGATGTATTCGGCCATCTCTTCTGGTAATCCCGCACAGAATTGATACCTTTGCTCGGCAAAGTCTATCTTTTGAAAGACAGTAGCCTTGAGATGTAAATCCCAACACTTGTCTACATATTTGTGGATAGACTCATGGGAGAGGAGCTTCAATCTGCGCCATTCGGTAAGCACTTTGTCGTTTGCATCGCTTGCAAGGAATTGCTTCATGATGGAAACTCGTAGAGTTTTCCATGTCTTTGGGGCTTCACCATTTCCATGAAGGCTAGCCCACCATTGACGAGCTGATTTTTGGAAGTGCATAGCTACATGGCGTAGCTTAGAGGACTCTGTGAAGCCCTCATCTCCAAAGGCCGCATCAAATTGCTGGATGAAGGCCAACACTTTATCGGTAGCACCAAAGGTGCCATCATAGGTGAGAAAAGAGATACTCTTTCCTCCCTCCTTGAACTTCTTTAGCTTTTGTGGCCTTCGCCATGCAGGAAATGATTTGCGATGTCCTCCCCTCTTGTATTCTCTAGGATAATAACCATAACTTTCATCAGAAGAGGAGGAAGGTGAAGAAGAAGGAGAAGAGGGTGACCTCTTCCTAGCCCTTTTCTTCCTTTGTTTCCTCTCTTGCCTTTCAGAGTGATGAGGAGAAGGACTATGTGTTGATCTTTTCCTCTTGGGAGGAGTGGGCGATCGTCTAGACCGCGGTCTTCGTGGAGCCACATCTTCAGAGGAACATAAACTTTCATTGCTTTCTTGCTCTTTGGATTCCTCCTCTCGAATGGGAGAGAGTCTTCTTTTGGGGGTCTCTTCAAGAGGCCTCCTAAGCTCTCTCTCCTCTTGGAGAGGAAGGGAAATTCCATAAGCACGAAATTGTTCAGTAACTTCGGCTTGCAAAGTAGGGTTGCCCATAGCTTGCTGTGACCTAGTGACGAGATAATTCACAAACATGGGAGCATCATCATTAGCACCTTCATGTGCAAAATCAAACCTATCAATGTTCATTCTACTCTCTTGATTATTATCAGCCATGTTAAAAACATTTATGCATGTACTTAGTGTATGCTTTGGCAATTCAAAACCTTAGTTTCCACTCCTCTTAGCCTTTGAAAATCGGCTCTTAAGTATCTACACCCACGGCTCGAAGTGGTTAATTATAGAGAGTAGAGGAGTAGGTCTAACATAGTAGAGTTGCCAAGGGCTAGGTCCTTTCGGACTTCTTATGGCTCAATAACGGTAAAGCCGTAGGCAAGTCTAAAAAGACTCCATTATTAAGTCCAAAGCTCCCGAGGTGTGCACCATCCCCCACATAGTGGGCTCAACAAAACCAATAATAGATCCCAGTTCCACTTACCCTAATATAATTAACAACATCAACCATTTATAGGCTACTTAAGGACCTCTCTTCTTAAGCAAGAAAAGAGAAACCAAATGCTCTGATACCAATGTAATGGAATTGGCCTATTTAACTTGAGAGTAGCGGAAATTAATGAAAGTACTTTTGAGAAATGACTTTGTGAGCATAGCGGGTGAACATAGTAGAAGATAGCAACATAATCATACCAATTAGTTAACTTGGCATGCAAAATACTTTTGCAAGAGAGATAATTTAGAGAACATGACAATAGTTGAGGACCGGATTTATGTGGAGCCGGTCCCCCCTCCAATAGGCATTTGTATTATGATTTCTCCCATTAAGAGAGACTTGTTACAATACAATCTTTGTGTTCCTTGTGACCTAGGTGATGCAATGAAGATGGAAAGCTTCATGCATCACAAACATAACATAAACTTGAGGACAGATTTAACTATCCCAAGCCTCAGTCCCAAGACCTCAAACACCTTCGAAGGTGGAGAGAGCTAGCAAGGAATGAGGGTAGGGAAGAGGAAGAAGAAACATTTCGTAGGAGAAAGAATCTTGTTGCTAGAATACATAATAGCATAGTAATGAAGAAGAAGGAGATGGAAAGCTTAAGCATTGAAGCATGGCTCTTGGTTGGAATTGCACTCCATATCCAAGAGTGTTGGTGTAGGCTCTCAACCTCCACTTGCTTGGAGAAGGAGAGGGAGCTCTTGCACTTTGCATAGCACACAATGAGAGTGTTTGTGAGTGTGTGTGGGTGAGTATACCCCCTAAGAAATCCCCTAGATTTCTTGGGTCGACCCCCCCTTGTAGCTCATGCTAGAAGCTCATTGGATCCCTCCAGGCCTAGCCAATCACAAGCAGGAGGCATTACAAGCAGCAAGGGTAGCCTTGAGACAAGTGTCCCCCTTTCCCCTTTGAGAGAGAGGGCTAGATAAATGCTAAATCAATTAATTAAATCTCCTAAATTATTATTGGACCCCTTGGGTGGCCAACCAATAGGCTTCAGGCACACCATGAGGGCAACATGAGGAGGAACTTGACAAGTGTCCCCTTTGCTTTCTTTGTACCATGGATGCCTTGTGTGAGTGTGTGGGTGTTCTCTCTCATCCCCCCTCATGTAGGGCTTGCCCCCTCCTTGTAGGGATTGAATCTTTGAGTTTATGGCACCTCAAGCCCCTCATGCATAGGCCCAATTCCCACCACAAGCTTGGCTCATAAGCACTTTAAGCTTGGGCTGGGTTCTCACCTCAAGTGCAACCCTATCATCTCAAGCATGTCAAGCACCTCAAGCATCTCAATAATTAAGCACCTCAAGAATCTCAAGCACCTCAATCATCAAACACCTCAAGCACCTTAGTCATCAAGAATGACAAGTAGGACAAGCACCTCGAGCTGGGCTGGGTCGGGTTCCCGCGCCTCAAGCTCACCTAAGGTCAAAGGCCTTTTACACACATTATTGGAGGTCTTCAATGAAGCTAACCCTAAGGTCTTATGCTCCATTTGTTAGCCTTGATCTTTGATAGACCATCTCTCATTTGGGCCCCTTTACCATTGGCCCCGTGTTGAGATAGATCTATAAGCACATGTCTAGAAAATCATTTGGGTTGGTTAGATATTAGATATTAGATTTTATGACAAGCAATGATATTGACATAGAAGCTTTCGCTTTTAACTCTCTTCGTTGCTCTATCTTACGTAAGCTCTCGATTTTCTTTTTCTTAATCGCAATGATAGCTCAACCTCTTGCACTTCGACAAGGCTTCTACCATCAGGTAATATAACATCGAGGGGGAATAGCTCTGAAGAGTCAGGGGGTATAGTGGATGGAGTATTCACGTGCACACTCTCCAAGAGCATGGGTCTATGTTGGTCATGAATGGCGAATTTACTTCCCCACCCCCCCTCATTTACATCGTTAGCTCCATGTTCCAGCGAGTGGCTCTACTAAAGGTTTCCTTCAAGCGACTCAGAACGCTCGGCCCGGATCGTGGGCCCATGGCATGCATGTCTTGGCTTGAGTTATCAGGATTAAGCATTGAGTAACTCCCCATGACGTCATAGTCAGAGAAAGAGTCACTAGATGCTATATGCAGGTCCTGAGTGGTACTACCTTGGGTTCCCACTGAGGGCCTAGAGCCTCAGGTAGAAAAATAATGAGTGTCCGTGTAAACGGAGACACTCTCGATGTGCTTGTCCTCTAGCACATGACCAAAGCGTAGGTGCATGTGACCTCGACACTCTACAGGTGTTGGTGAGTGCTCAAGAGGTCGCTCACCTAGTTTTTTAGGTGTTTACAATCCAATTTTTAAGGTGTTTACAACCCTTTTTTTGTATTTTTTGTCTCTGTTTTTAACTGAGCCACAGAATATGACGTGCGATAGCTCAAAACTAGCGTCTTGGCTAGCGGGACGTGCCATGCTTTACAAGCCCCGATTCGGTTACGTACAGCCATCGGAATCCTAAAACTAGTCTTTTCCTAGGTGAGAAGAGGGCTAGAATTAGTAAGTCCAAAGGGTGAGTGTGAAGGGGATTGTTGGACAGGAAGTCTCACACACCCATGAAGTGCATGCAAACACTACCTATATCAACATAATTTCAATCGAGGACACAGATGACACGATAGGCACACGGAGGAAATCTCTTTAGCTTGTCAAGCTGAGACCATCCTACACATACAACACTCTGGAAGGCCAACTAAACCACAATCCAGATCCTCACTGCTCTCAACTACACCACCTAGCCACATACACACATACGGAAGGTAACTCACCTAATCATGCCAGATTCATACGAAACTTAAGGAACACCATCCCCTCACTAGGATACACCTGTCCCTAAGCTTCTACCCTCAAAACCCTCACTCTAAACCCGTCTGCGGAAAACGCGTAGGATGACATAGCAGAATTTTGAAACTGCCCGAAACTGAAATTCATGAGTACCTATGCGTAGCTTATGTCGCCACGATTCTATAGACTACTAGCACGCAGAAAACAGACATCGTTTGATACACTTACGGCCACAAATAGCTCGTAGATGCGTCGGCGTGTGCGCTTCGCCTCGCGGGGAATGCTTGGCATTGTCGCGTAGCTCTCCTCGAGCCTACCGCAATGGTGCACTTGGATCTCCAATGTGTTGAGCGAGCCGGGCGTAGCGAGAGGATGAAGCTCACGCTCACTCTCTTTCTCTCTCACACACAGTAGACGGCAGCGCTAAAACTTGATTATGATAAAAGTCCTCTTTACAAAATGACCTAGGTACCTTATATACTAAGGCTATCTTAGGTTTAACCAAAAATGGGGTTGAAAGGGTCAAATGGCTTTGTATTTACAATCTGGAAGTGCCATTGCACCCTGGCTTCTGAAACTAGAATAACTACTCATTAAAAATGACGTTTATATCCATAATCCGCAGCATTTCATAACTCGCAAAAGATAAGACTTTGGTACGAAACTTGAGTTATGTTGTGTTGTTGACCCAGCAGTCAACATTCCCCCCTTCCGCGTTCATGTCGTCCCCGACATGACCTGATTGTCGATGGCGATGTGGTCTTTGTTGTCGTTTTGTTGTTGTAAAGAAAGTATAGACTATATCCTTTGCAGTAGCTTGTCTTGTTCGTCCAATCCGATGTACATAGTCTTCACATGATTCAGGAAAATCATAATTGATGATGAACTTTATGTCTTTCACATCCAAGCTCCGAGCTGCAACATCTGTTTCTGTCATTATAGGTCTACTGCCAGATCTAAATTCAAAAGAACCCAATGTCGTTTAACTTGACTCTTATCATCATGGATAGAGAAAGTTCCATCCATCACTTGCTCTAGCAAATCTGTCAATTCGGAGTATTTGTGATTCTCAGAAACAACTTCTACAATCTGTAGAATTGAGTGATTGGATTTCTGATCTTGTGAGGCAATGACAACTTTGTATGATTTATGTTGTGATGTTGACCCAGCGGTCAACACTTTGCTGTTGTTTTGGCTTCATCTGTTGCACTGCTTGTATCTTTGTCGAACCACAACAAGAACTAGGAACCATTAGAGCGGACTTCTATCATCATAACCATTCATCTTTTGAGATCCTCTGATTACTTTTAAGTCTGCTCGTCTTCATTGGGGACTTCTTTGTTCTTGTGCAATCATGTTGTTAGTGTTTTCTGCAGCTTTGTCAGTGTAGGCCATTCTTCGACTCGCCATTGAGGAGAAGTATGCTATGATCTGAAATTGGTGCTCCAATTCATTTGTCAATTGATTTGAGTAGCATTTCCTTATTGTTGATGTAGAAGGAATATGTACAAGAGGATGGTGATAGGTGTCTTTAGATTAGGGTCTAAAACCTGGATGACCAAAGGGAAAAAACCCGGTGGGAAAAAAAATGCCTTTGGTATACGCTCTTATTGGAGTCGAGTAGTTGAACGTGAAGTACATGTTCATGAAAGGTGAGTGCTTGGGTGAAACACGGAATGAGTGCCTGATGCAAGTGCCAATTATGGGACACTCTATATGCATATGAGAAATTTGTCAACAAAAGCATGCAATGTGAAAGAAGGAGATGATGGGTGTTTCGAGGAATAAATGTAGCACATGTGACATCAAAAGATGTCTCAATAGCTTCCACCATTCCAAGAAGGGTTTTCGATGTAGAAGTTTCTCCACTCGTATCTCACTGTGCTCAGTACGTGAGTGTCTTTTGGACCTTCTCCTTCACTTCACCAGACTTAAGTACTTAGACTTCGACTCTTTTGCTCACCTATACCAGCATGAGCGACACAACGTAAATATGCTCAACTCTTCCAGCTTGAGCAGTACCTAGAATAGCTAAGACGCTTAGACCACAGAGAATATTACTTGAAGCTTTGGGACTAACACCTCACTCATTTTGTGGCGTAGCTACTCGACTCTGACTTGTATGACTTATCGGTTGCATGTTGACACTGCTTTGTGACAAGTTCGTCGGCTGTTGTAGTGGCTGCTGAGACATACTTCGTGAAGTTTCATCGTTTCCCTGTACCTTCTTCTCTTTGTAGTGCTCAAGCCTCTCATCAGTATTTTCTTCATGTGGATTATGGATTATTTTTTTTTTAATCTTAATAATAAACAAAGAAAATATTAAAACAACTCAACAAAAGAAAAATCATTCAAATAGAAATCTAAATGCTATGTACACTATACACATGTCCCTAGGGGCTCATATATGGATTTTGTCCCCATACTCCTCTGTAACTCTACTATGAGGGCATATACTCTAAATTTCATCAAAACTTTATCACAATAAAACGCAAAAATTCAATGCATCTCACAAAACATTGCCCTCTAATAGTCATAATGTTAGGTCCGCATTCAGAATGCCTCCCCCCTTCCTATTTGGAGTCATCCTTTACGACAGGGTATCGCAAAGGGTATGTGTTGTGCTTGGGCAAAAAGTTGTGTCTATGCAGGCCTTGTAATGTAGCCCTATTATGCATACACAGTCAATGCATGGAAAAGATTTATGTTGTGCAAGATGTGGGTATAAGCAATTTGCTTATTGGCATTTGTTGGAGAGGCTTCCTATTCTAAGCAATGTAATGGTCTCTGAAGCTCCTATATCGTTGCTTGATTGAAGCGACTTGCTCTCTTCTAAATGTACTGTAATCGTAGGAAGAATTGTAAGAATTCAACCGGCGATGCACTGACAGCAGTTTTGTTGTTCTTCTTTGGGACCCATTTCTTTGCAATTATTGGCTGTTTTGTCGCTGGCTCTCGTTTGGGAACCCATACTTGCCCATGCTTTGTTTGTGTTTGAAGAGACTTCTTTGGGATCCACCTTTTTGTTGTGTGAGTCGATAGTGGTCTTTGCTTCAGTCCTTGTACGCTTGGTTGGTGACGGGATTCAGGCTTTGAAAGTTGATACTGTGGTTGTTTGGGAATCCAAATGAATTCCTGACTTTTTTGTGCTTGAATCAACTTCTTTGGAGCCCAAACCTGAGTTGTGAAAGGTTGTGATTTTGTGATATTCTTACCCGTTCGTGCACGCTTTCCTTGTTTTTGTTTTGGTGTTGGATCTTGTGATTTGTCATTAGAGATCTTTGTCTTCTTGATCCATATCTGTTTTTGGCCGATCTGGCTTTTTGGTATCCAGATTTGTCGAGCTTTTTGGCTTTGACTTGTTGTCCTGTTCTTTTGACCTGTCATGGTTGTTGTTGAAGGGGTTGGTGATAGTGATGGTCTGAGTTGATGATAGGGGATGTCGTAAGATTCATCACTATCGCTACTATCCTCAGCAAGGTTGACTTCTTGTACTTTCCCTTGATTTTTTGGCTAGTAGTGAAAAGTTACTGTCTGTTTGCTCGTGGGTGGTAGTTTCTTGGAGAACTTTTCTATCCCATTGATTAGAGCATTGTTAGCTCGTTGCTCTGGTCGTATTCCTCCTAGCTGAGTCTTTGCATCCTTATTAGGAGCCATGTATAAGGATGCTTGTGGTGGCTGTGTCTTCACGGAGGACATTGGAATCCACTTTTGATGCACTTGATTCATGTAACGATGACATTGATTCCCGGGTCGTTGATCTTCTTGAAGCTCGAAGTGTTCTACAGATTCATAGAACTCGTCGTCTTCTTCATCTTTTGATTCTCCACATTTCTTTGTTTGCTCCTTATTTCGAGAGCTTGTTGATGTTTGGATTTTTTTTTTTCCTCAATTACACTCACTGCAAAATAAGGAACGACATCATAGCCATTTTCATCACAAAACTTTGTTGTGGGAGCATCCTCCACGGCGCACACGTCCAGAGTAGCCAAGATGTGTTCCCATCCAAAAGGCTCTAACTCTTCTTCAGGAAATGGTTCTGGGATATAGTCCATATCCTCTATAACCCGTTCTAGGATACATTCCTCACGTTTCAAGCTACCACATTGTGAAGCTCCACACATCCACATTTCTTTAGGCTTATCTAACCAAGCTGGCAGTTCTGATCCTACAACTGTGGCGGAATCAAACTCCTCAACCGGTGTTCTCGTCACATCCCTGTAGCTATGGTCCCTCAAGTTTACCTTTGTTATGGTTTCCATATGTCTCAGGTATATATGGTCATAAGCCCAATCTTGGACCATTTTCAATTGTCGCATGAATGGTCTTCCTAGAATGATTTCATAGTTGTTCTTCTTGCCAAAGTCGACAACAGCAAAAGTGTGTTCATATTCAATGCCACAAGAAGTAACAAGTACTTTTTCTAGCAATCCTAGGGGCTTTTCCTTGTGTCCATTTGCAAGCTGCAGGGTCATTCGTGTGGATATCAAGGCAAGTTGTCCCCATTTTTTCCAAACCTCTTTGGTTGCAATGGCCACACCAGCTCCACTGTCAAGGATTGCCATGGTTTTTACACCATTGAATTCCACAGGAAGGGTGGTGTTTCCATCTTCTCCCTCGTAATACTCGCCTACCTTGTTTAATGGAACTGGCCTAGTATTTAGTTGAGGCATTTCAAGCTCTTTGATGCCTTCCTCGATTTGAGTCATTGGGGTTTTTACACCAAATTTCTCTAGACATTTACCCACATTAGCCCACATGTTTGGTCTTATTTTGAGCAACTCGGCTAACATTATTGTACAGGTGACTGGGGTAGATAGAGTATCTACTAGCCCCTTTGAATCGATGGCCTTGTTGGGAGACAGTGTCTGTGATGGGACTGCAACCACATCTGACTTGGTCTCGTACTCTCCCATGTAGGACGGTAGTGTTCTTAGCGAATGGGGTTGACTATCCATAGATTGTACAGATCCTTTGTCACCCCAACACGATCGCACGTCTAGATTCATTTGAGATCCAGTCTCAAATTCCTCTATTGGTGGTAGAAACACTCCTCGTTCATCACCAGTCTTGTCTACTCGTCTTCTTAGGTCATCGGCTTCATTGGCCTCTCTAACTTGTTTCCACAATTCGTCAAGACCATCTATCTCTTTAAGATCCTCAGGTATAGCTGGGGAAATCCCTCGGAAGAGTTATCCGTGGTATTCAGTACTATCCTTGGTTCTAATGCTGGGTCTTTGAGTTTTGGTCTGAGCTCATGACTAGAATCTGGCTCTTTTAGTTCCTGCTATGGTGGGATTACTTGTGTAGGCAGGACACGGATCACATCCTCAGGTTTTGCACCTGGTGGTTCTAGTAAAGCTTGGGCTGTTTGAATCATTTTATGGAACATTTCAAACCTTTGATTTTCTAGTTCCATATATGGATATGTCATCCACCTTTATCGCTCGAAGGCTAGTAAAAGAATGTGAACCCTATTGTTTGATTGCCGGAACTCTGTATAGACTAGGCAAGGACGACATTCTTAGGCGTTGTGCCCGCGAGGATGAATATTTGTATATCTTGCAAGAAGCACATATGGGCATAGCAGGAGGACATTTTTCAGGAGACCTGACTGCTAGAAAGGTGCTGCAATCAGGCTATTGGTGGCCAACTTTATTTAAGGATGCATCACTTTTTACAAAAGGGTGTGATGAGTGCCAACGTTACAAGACCACACAGCGCAAAGACAGAATGCCCTTACATCCTATTAAAGTAACCCAACCATTTGAAAAATGGGGCTTAGACTTTGTAGGTCCAATTAGTCCCGCAGCTCGCAACACTCAATCTCGATATATTCTAGTTGCTACGGACTATGTAACAAAGTGGGCTGAAGCTAAAGCTTCACAAAAAGCTGACGCAAGGACAACATCTAAGTTTCTTTTTGAGAACATTATCACAAGATTTGGTTGCCCTTTTGAAATTGTTAGTGATAATGGTACCCATTTTATAAATGAGGTAATAAGAGAGCTTACCACGACCTTTATGATATCCCACCATAAGTCTACACCTTATTACCCACAAGCTAATGGACAAGCCGAGAGCACCAACAAGACTCTAATCTCTATTTTAACCAAGACGGTAGAAGCTCATCGCACTGATTAGGATTTGAAGTTGACATCTGCTCTATGGGCTTATCGTACTGCTTATAAAGTGGCTATTAATTGTACGCCATTCAAAATGGTATACGGCCAAGAAGCGGTTATGCCTTGGGATTTTGTCATTCCTAGTCTTAGGGTAGCTTCGCAAGAAGGATGGAATGGTAACCCCTTAACCGAGCGTTTGTATATCTTAGAAAAACTAGACGAAGAGAGACAGTTGACTGTGCAAAATGCTCTTGTGGAAAAGGATAGGAGAAAGAAGTGGTTTGATCGCCATGTGAAGGACAAGGACATCAAAGTTGGTGATAAAGTCCTTATGTATGGAGTACGTAAAGAGAAGAAAAAGTTGAAATATGCTGGTAAAGGACCATATAGAGTATGTGAAATTACCCCACAAGGTACCCTTCGTGTGGAAACTCTTGATGGAGTTGAAACCATTGGATTCCTCAATGGGAGTAATTCAAAAGATATTATGATCCTTTAAGCCAAGAAGAACTACGGGCCATTCATCAAAAGAAGGCCGCCAAAGCACAAACCAAGTAAAACAAGATACAAGCTCAAGCTGAGGCTAAGGAGCGACAACAATGTATAAGACAAAAACGAGAGGCTAACCTTGGAGTCACAAATGCATTCCACGTGGAAATCGAAGAGGATTGGTTGGACTCTGACACACCTCTACGATACCCTATTGAGTTAAATAGTGCCTATGGAAAAGTGCTATATAATGCCTTATTGGACACGGGTGCTAAATATAATCTGCTATCCTATGGGGTGTGGTGTCAGTTAGGGAAGCCACCTCTATCTGAGAGTATTATCCAAGTCAAGGGTGTCAACAAGAAAAAAACTACGGTTTTTGGAATCTGGCACACTTCTGTCAGCTATGAAAATGGAATTGTAGCTCAAGACTTTTTGGTCATGTCTACTGGAACTATGGAGGGTAATATAAACCTAGGACGCACGTGGATGATAGCCACCAAATGCACTATTGATTGGGGGACTGGGGGTGTCACAATGCAAAAACCAACTCTTATCCCTACCACTCAAGCCATAGTCCCTGAGATATTGCCTAAGGAAATAAAACCCAAGACATTGCATTTCCAGGAGGTTGAACCATACGTCCCCATAGCCCAACTCTCTAGATCTTCAACTGATGTAGTTGAAAGAAAGCTTGAGACACACAAGAACCATCCTAATATAACAAAGAAAGCATACAAGTGGGTCCCTAAAGCTTCTTTAGTAACCATGGCTGATGCTAAAAAACAGAAGCCTCATAAGAAACGTCCCACTCGCTCCAAGAAATGTAAGAAAACGTGGCGCTGGATTCCTAAACGACTATTAAAAGCCCAAGGATACTATGATGGAAATGAGCAAATTTGGGTACCTAAACGTAAAATGTGTCCTTCCCTATCAACAACAAACCCATATGAGTCAAACAGTGTAACGCTAAAGCCAATGGCAGACCGTGGGAAGGGAAAGATCACAGAATGCTACACATCTAGTCCAGAGCTAGTTTGGGCTCCAAGGCAAACCCAATTTATTCCACCTAGCTCAGGAAGGGGGGAGTTCCATGAAGCTTCTAGCTCCTCATGTAATACATCCATAGAGGTAAAAGCTTCTACACAGCCTCCATCTATAGTAATGGACCTCAATGAAGCTACAAAAGAATCCACACCTCCCAGTGTTCAAGAATCACTTGATAAACCACTTCAAGTTCGATCCTGGGAGAGTACCTTACCCTTGTAATATTTGCACTCTAACCATCATCTATTTGCGTGTACAGATATGGCTAGTACGCTAGAGTCATCCACTCCTGCCTTGGGTGAGAGGTACCCTCGTTACTTTTCACAAATATTTCACATGGTCTTTCCAGTGCTTGCATGTGAATGGGATTTGATAGGTACGCTAGCATGTGAGAGGAATTTTGAGGAGTTAGAATGGCTGATACGTCTCTTGACCACGTCTGATCCATACTTAGTAGAGAGCGTTTCTCCCATTGTACAAGCCTACCCTTTTGACCAAGATGACTATAGGCGTCTAGTGACCTTTTTAGTAAACATGGGCACCTATGATGAAGAAGAAAATTTACATGACTACACGGATGGCACATATGGTCTCATGGATGATGACTTTGTTTATCTCGACGACGAGGATAGGGGTTTAGCTTTAGGGTTTCCCCCCAACCTCTACAATATCCTATTCCCTTGACTCTTTAGGGGGAGTGCAAATAATTAGGTTAGGGTTCCTTATGTTTTTTGTTGTGTTCAATAAGTGTTGGTACCTTTTCCCACTAATGGGCCTTCTGGAGGTATTCCTTTTGTTTCCTAGTGTGTACAGGAGCGTGTTGCTATTGATAGGATTTGGACCTTCATGGAACCTTTCTCTCGTTCACACTTCAAATCAAGCGCGACCATCAACACAAACAGGTGTTTTATGTCCATTAGCATTGCCCTTATCTTTTTGCATCCATGTTTGTCTGCTTTGATTGTGATTGGTAGCATAATATTCAGTGCATTTGCTTAGTATCAAACATTTAATTCAATGTAATGTTTTGTCATAATCACTTGTCTAGGTTTAAAAATCAAGTAGTCCGACTAAGCTAGTTTGACCAAGCTAGGTATTAGAAATCTTCTCTTAATACCATTGGGAATGCCTTCCTAATAAGCAATGGTTACTTAGGTTCTTAATCCGATTTAGGCAGCATTGTGTGAAATGTACTTGGGCTTTCTAGTGGGCTTAACCCTATTGACCTTTAGCTTAAGTATTATAAAGGGAGTTTACTAATGTGATGAGCCTGGGGAGGGTAACAATGTTATATGACCCCCCAAAATTACAAAATTAAAATGCTGAAAATGAACAAACAAAAAATCAAAGTGCCACAATGTAGAATTTTAAGCTGGAAGAGAAATCCCTGCTTAAATTGGTACTTCACTCACATGTATCGCCTATGCTACTAGAGCCCTAGAGGTTCCCAGTGTGGGCGCTTTTCCTTGAAAAGCAAAAAACCCAAGGCATACAAAATAAGCACACACATCAAAATTGAATCAATGTGAAAAGACTTTGGGGGGTCAAAGAAAAGGTAATCAGTCAGGCGATGATTTCATGAGAAATTCCTTTTATCGTAGCTTAACTACAAGGTCTTCTAGGTATAGCCTCTAGTCAGCCCTCGAACATCAAATACTTGGCTCTCGCGATTAAACAACTTAATTGACCAGAAAAAATTGAGAAGTTACCCATGGTATTAATAGTCGAGCTCTAGTGCCTTTTGACCGCTAAATTAGTGACCCCGGACTTGTTTAATTTTTTACCTTTACATCTGTTTATGCATTTGATTATATTGCAATTTAATGTTTATTGCTGAAATATTTTCTAAAATTCTGTTACCAATCACTTTGTCTGTCTATTGCATATGATTTTTAATTGTATATGAGAATGCAATTACTGTGGCAATGTTGTTTGATTTTGCAGTGATTGAAGAAGGCTACGCACATCCATGTCGACTACTCTTCCATCTCGACGAACGAGCTTCAACTGGATAGCTTCTGAGGACGGAATCTACATCAGGAAGGGGGGCATGTTAACCCTCATGGCACACGGACACCCTATGATCTATAAACATTGTATTATTTAGAGTCAGGTACCGGCCTTGTCGGACCAATAGGAACAGGGTAAGGGTGATCGCCGATGATAGGCGCACTCTAACTGGAATATTCAAGGAGTTAGTTGGCTAAGTATGGGCGCTCAAGTGTGAATGGGGTGAGCTCATATAAAAGCCACTAAACCTAATTTTTAATGATTCTCTCATTGTGCAATAGAAGCTGCTCTTGCTCCATCTCCACCTTCTCCTTCACCATCTCCTTGTGTGTGTGTGTGTACGTGTGAGAGAGAGAGAGAGTGTGTGAGAGTGTGTGTGTGTGATCGAGCGTTGCGGCGGCTCGACGGCGGCGAGGAGGTTGAGTGCGGCGTATCTGCGTCTCCCTCTTCTTCGCAGCGCGGGAATCCTTCATTCGCAACTACGCAGGAAGGTGAGTGACACACCATTCTTCCTTGTGAGCTTGTCTGTTGTATGACTGTGTGCTAGGAGCCTTTGTGGCTCGCACACGGCGCGTAGCAAGTCCCTAGCATTGACAGAACCATGAGAGGAGAAACTAGCAAGAGGCCATCCAGGCCACGACGGAAATTGGGCATCACCGACTTCCAACTAGGGGAACGTTCTAAACCCTATGATCTAACATTGGATGTGGCAGAGCAAGGACCGAAGATTACATGGCCACAGTTGCTACATCTTGTACCAAAAGTAAGGCGACAATGGTCTAAACGGGTAAGTACAAGACGCTCCAAAACAAAGGTAGCCGGAGTAAATTTCGGGATGCAACATGGATGACATCCTTCCAATTGTCGACGTAAACATAAAAGGAAAGAGGGTTGGAAACACCTACATTGATGGAGGTCCACAAATCTGTGTAATGAGCGAAGCTATGATGCTTCGATTAGGGCTCGAGGTTGAGAGGCCTTCTCCATGCAAGGCAAAGATGGCAAACAACGCAAAAGTAAAGTGTGTGGGTGTGGTAAGTGCTGTGAAAATCAAAGCTTTCAACACTGAGGTAGAGGTAGATGTTTTTGTAATGCCTACTAAGGGGGAGGGCTATCCACTAATTTTGGGAAGGCCATGAAGGCAAAACAAGACTGGGGTACTGGCCTTCTACGCATGACCGGTAAGAAAGGGGAGACAATCTACTACAACATGAGGATTGGCAAGCAGAAGCAAATGAATCTGGAAACATTGGCAGATGAAACCACTAGCGAATCTTCCAGTTCTGAGAAGGAGACCACATCCACCAACCAAAGTGACAGTTCCATTGATGTGATGGGTATCATTATGAAGGATCCACAAAGGGTAAGCACAACTGGTGATCCATCACCAAAAGGGAAACCCAATGGAGAGGAGAGAAAATCACCTGGCCTAGGAGGAAGTAGGTTGAAGGGTATGTTGTCTACGGAATTAACACTTGAGGAGAAAGATAGTTTTTTGCAAATGTTGATGGGATTTCCTAACCTGTTCATTGACAACTATGAAAGAATCACAGGCATTACAGTGGTGGAACATCATATTAAGCTGAAGGAAGGGGTAAAACTAGTTGTGCAAAAGCTACGACGACTCGGGGTCATACAAGAAAAGGCACTCTTGGCCGAAGTAAGGAAACTGCTGGAGGCGGGATTCATCTATCCTGTAGAAAACGCTGAATGGGTGTCACCCATAGTGGTGATGCCTAAAAAGAATGGTAAGTGGAGCGTCTGTGTTGACTACAAACCACTAAATGCAGCTACAAAGAGAGACCACTTTCCTCTCCCTTTCTTGGATGGAATTCTGAATGAAGTAGCGGGTTTTGAATGCTATACCGTCTGCGATGGTTATTCAGGATACTTTCAAATACGCATAGCCTTGGAAGATCAGCTAAAAACCACTTTTACCACGCCTTGGGGTTGTTTTGCATACAGGGTTATGCCATTTGGTCTCACAAATGCACCTGCCACATTCCAAAGATATGTCACATATGTTTTTCAACCGTTCTTTGGAACATCCATAAGAGTGTTCATTGATGATTTTTGTATATATATCTCCCGTATTTCACATTTAGAAAAGGTAACTGAAGGTTTGGCCAGGTTGCAGAGCCTAGGTGGGCAATTAAATGTGGATAAATGTCACATTGGGGAGAGTAAAGTCATTCTACTAGGCCATGAAATTTCAGCAAGAGGTATCAACGCCGACCCAAGTAAGGTGTCCGCACTCATAGCCCTACCTTCACCAACGACCGCACGTCAACTGGTCTCTTTTCTACAGAAGGTGAGGTACTTAAGTAGATTCATACATCTACTATCACAACTTGTTCTACCACTGCAACAACTCACTCAAAGATCAACTTTCACTTGGGACGACGAAAGCGAACATCACTACAACAAGGTAAAGGAGGTCTTAGCCACTCTGCCAACTATCTCACCACCTAAGTGGGATGAAAAATTCTATGTCACCTCAAGTGTTGGTGATGACTCATTGGGGGCTACTCCAAAAGGATACGACGACATCTTTCATGAGGCCAATCTACTTCTCTAGTCGAATGATGACGGCAGGAGAGAAAGGTTTCACCCATGTGGAACACTTAGTCCTAGCTCTTAGATTTGCAACTACAAAGTTAAGGTCATATTTGCTGCCTAATCAATTTGTGATTCTAACCACGGATGCAATATTTCCCTATGTTTTACAACACATGGATGTGTCTGCTAGAATTACTAAATGGCTAGTTCGTTTGCAAGAGTTTGACTACACGGTACAGGTAGAAAGCACGACAAGGGCAAGTTTGGGGGGACTCATGACCTACCAAGTCTTTGAAGGGAAGGAGAAGTCCGATTACCTCCATTACCACCGATGGTAGAAGGAGCATACTCTCTCTACTTTGATGGAGCCTAGAAGCGAGCGTCCCACAAAGCAGCTGCAGGCATAGTGGTCTTTGATGACAAAGGGACAAAGGTATTTTCGTTGGGCCAATTGTTAGATTCACATTCTAACAATGAAGCACTAACCAAGGGTCTACAATGGTGCGTCTCACAAGGTGTACAACGCCTTAATGTATTTGGGGATGCTCTACTTCTGGTGAGGCAAATAAATGGAGCATGGACATGCAAGAATCCTAGTTTAAGGACTCACTTAAATGGTGTAAAAACCTTGTTGGGTAAGTTTGAAGAAGTTCAAAGACACCATATCCCAAGGGCTCAAAACCAAGAAGCAGATGCCCTAGCAAGTGAAAGACTACAGGAAGTGGTGGTTGGAGCAATAAAACTAAAGCTCCCTCTATTTCAAGGAAGTGATGCCTTGCCTGACATCATGCATTTTTTGGAAACAGGGGAATGCCCATCAGATTTAACAAAGTGACAGAAGCAATGGCTGACGCGGAAGGCCACAAGGTATCGACTCATCAATGACGGTTTGTACTGTAAGGGTAAGGACCAAATACTCAGGAAGGTCCCTCTCTCTCACGAAATCACGGGAGTAATTGCTAGTTGTCATGACGGGGTTTGTGGTGGTCACTTTGCCCTAGATATAACAAGTAGGAAAATCTTGTAGGCAGGCTTCATATGGCCTAGCCTCAACCGTGATGTACACCATTGGTACAAAACGTGTAAGTTGTGTCAAAAGGCCGGCACTAGGTCACTTATGCTTGAACCACAGACACCTATTCTCTCATATGGCCCATTTGAAAAATGGGGTATCGATGCCATTGGGCCATTACCTAGGGCCTACTCAGGAAAATTCTACATTATCATGGGGGTCGACTACATGACTAGATTGGCAGAGCCTACGGCCACCACTAGAATCACAGCGGTAGAGGTAGCTAAATTTATCTATGAGCACATATGCTGTAGGTTTGGCACACCTTTAGAGATCATCTCTGATAGAGGGCCAGGTTTCAGAGCAGACTTGGTAGGAGAATCAATGCAAAAACTGGGCATTACAAGGAGGCACTCTTCACCATATTACCCTCAATGTAATGGCCTAGTTGAAAAGGTAAATGGAATGGTTTCTAAAATTATTACCAAGCAGGTAAACAATCATCCCGGAGACTGGGATAAGTATCTACTACCAGCTTTATGGGCCTACAAAACTTCATTTCGTACATCCTTGGGATTCACACCGTATCATCTAGTATTTGGTAAGGAAGCAATCTTGCCCATTGAAGTGCAACTACAAAGTCTCAGAGTAATGGCAAGCCAACTTCAACAACCCAACATGCATTTGAGAGATCACATCATCAACTTGGAAAGACTGCAGCTGGACAGAGAAGAAGCAATAAATTATTATGCAGCACAAGCAGAGCATAGACGGCTTAGCTTTAACGAGCATCTCCGGAAAAAAGAATTGAAGAAAGGAATGTTGGTGCTCCGCTACGACAATCGCTTCGACACGCGCAAGGATAAGAAACTCCTGCTCCGATGGGAAGGCCCTTTCATCATTAAGAAAAAGTATGCCAATGGAAGCTACCAGCTTATGGAGGCTGATGGAAAACTTCATAAAACCAGGGTAAATGGTTGGCGACTTAAACCTTATTTTCTTCAATTTGACCAGGCTCCACCAATTGACATTCGAGATGAGGACACACCATCAGTCGCCACCTCCGACGATAATGATCAAACAGATGAGCTAGAGACATGAATGCCTCTAGCCAAAAGGGAAGGGCTAATGCTGCGGGCTTTTCACAAGCCAAGCTCCCATACCCCTCTTCTCTCATTCCCACCCCATGAAAACCCCCTGTTAGGGAGGGAGTGATAAAAGGCATTGGAAAAAGTAAGAAAAAAAAATAAAGTATGATTATGTAAATATATAAGAAAGGTAAAATAGGCCACCTCATGCCTGCGGGGTAGCCCATCCCCACCTTGCCTCCGTTTTCTTCACTGTTGCCCCGCCGGGTGTCCCTTTTATTCTCCTCCACTCAAAAGGTCAACCCCCTCTCTCTTCCCCTTGTCCTTTCTCCTTTCTCTCTCCCCTCAAGCTACCCCACCTCTCACCAATAATGCATTATAACTCACCAATAATGCACCCTAACTCACATGCAACTTACCCTATCTTCCAAAATAGTATACCCCATCCCCTCTTTCTCTCTCCTATCATATCCCATGACCCAAATACCTCCCTCTCTCTCTAAAGGGTGCCATGTCTCTTGTCTTGTAGCTAAATAACCTCCCCCACACTCACACACACTCAGTTTCACTGAAAAAGGTGCCCACAGACCCATCCCCACCCGGTGGTTACCTGATTTTTCTTGTGTTCACACACATCTGCACACAGATTCACCTCTCAACACACTCCCCTCTCTCCCCTCTTGTAATTACTTTATTCTCCATGTCACCTCTCACTTTTTTCATCAACCCATCTCTCTCTCTTAGTCTCTCTCTCATGAGACTGTTGTTCTGGCACATATACACACAGCCAGACAAGTGGGGCCCACAGTCACATGGCATATGTAGATAATGATTTCTTCATTTCTAAATTCTAGAATTTCTCCCTCCTCTTCCCCTATATAAAGAGGGGTCACCATCACACTAAGGACACACACCATCACCAAAGAGTACACTATGCAATGTGTGTGCCTAGTGCACACACACACACCCACACCATCACCATCACTGCAATCACCATGCTCGTCTTAAGCATGACCTCTACACCCTTGGGCTATGGAAGATGAAGGAAAACTAAATGAAGGATGATGGCCGTAACCCTCGTGCGAGTCTTCGCCATCAACTCCCACCTATCCGCCATGTGCTCTACCACGCTCTCCCTTCTCATTCCCCTACCCTATGCTCCCCATTTCATCGCCTTATTCTCTAAATAAAGCTTGAGGTTTTGTGAGTATGTTTTCTTGCAATGTTTTGCCCATGTGAGGTGTGCGGAATCGCCACCTAGTCTTGTGTTTGGAGTGAGCTAGTGTATGTGTGAAGGGTGTGCGGATTCTCCATCCTTTTGTGGTTCCTAAGTACTAAGCTGATATACCCCCTCCCTCACTCTCTCTCTCTCTCTCACTTGATCTCATTCCCTTTCCTCTTCATCATTTCTCCCAAGCATCCATCTCTCTTGGATGAAAACTTTGTTATGGTGGTGTGTTGTTTGCATCCTAGCCGCTGAAGCTAGGTGGTGCCCCCTGTTTGCTTTACCATGACAGGCTCGAGGCGTGCCATTCAGTCCCCGGTGTTTTAGAGGTCGTCGGGGTTCGGGGTTCGCTTTGCTCGCGTCAGCCGCAACTTGTTTTAGGACAACAACCTCCGCTTCCATGTGCTAGAATGACTGTAGACATGAGATACATGCCAATGATGGAAGCATCAAATAAACCAACGCCAGTACAAGCTACAATGTGGTATAGCAACCAAAGTAAGTACTACCCTTCGGAGCAACAAAATGTGAGAGAAACACATGGAGTAGTGAGGCCGGTACAACCTCCACCTCCTGGGTTTCAGTTGAAAGAAAGAAGGTATGAAATGGACGAAAGGACATTGCGATTCATTGCAAATAGCGGCTTATCTAGGTCAAAGCTTGCTTATAGCCAAGAGGAAATGCTGAAAGAATCTCCTCAACCAGAGACAGATTGTCACAAAAGTCGTGACAACCACTTGGTCAAACAATGTCCTCATACGGAGATCACTGAAGTAAATGCCTATTGTCTTGAGTGTGGCATCACTCACTTGATCCCCGATTGCCCGAAAAAACCAAACCAACTCAGGAAAATCACGACAAATGTATCAGGGATTGTTCAGCTCCCTAGTATCTCAGAAAATGAAAATGTTGTACTAGTTCAAGTGGTTACGAGAGCACAAGCTCAAATCGGAGCACTTGCTAGTGTTTTCTTCAATTGTTCATAGGCCTGGTCACACTCTTCAGTCCATTTAAATTCAATGAGAAGCTTGTACAAAGGACGTGCTATCTCAGCGAAAAATAAAATAAACTGTCGATAATAACCCACGTGTCCCATGAACCTTTGAACTCCCTTGTAATTGGTTGGTGGTGGTAACTCTAGAATCACTTTAATTTTGCTCTCATCGGTTGAGATACCATTCTTAGATACTATATGCCCTAAAATAACTCCATGCTTGACCCAAAATTGTCATTTGAACGGGTTCAATGAGATACGATATAACCTACACTTTTCAAACACCTTCCGCAAACATGATAGATGTTCTTTCCAAGAAGAGTAAACACAAAGGTCGTCTAAGAAAGCTTCACAAAACTCTCTCAAATATTCTTTAAAAGCAGTGTTTATTAATCGTTGGAATGTAGCAGGGGCATTTGTTAAGCCAAAAGCCATCACACAAAATGCAAACACGCCAAATTCTGTGATGAAGGCAGTTTTAGCTTGTTCCTCTAGCGCTATCATGATTTGGTTGTAGCCTGAGTACCCATCTAGAAATCTATAAGCTTCCTTGCCTGCAACTCTTTCGAGTACATGTTCGGAATATGGTAGGGGGTAATGGTCTCTTCTAGTAGCTGCATTAACTTTTTTGAGGTCCACGCACACCCTGAGTTTCCCATTCTTTTTTGGCATGATAACTATTGGAGACACCCATTCAGAGTATTCAATAGGATATATGAACCCACATTTGATAAGCTTTTCTAGTTCTTCTTGAATGATCCTTGCGTACTTAGGATTCATCGGGTAGGGTCTTTGTTGTACGGGCTTCGCAGTGCTAATCATAGGGATTGTATGTTGGACCACAGAAGGTGGAACACCTTTCATATCATGGTATGTCCAAGCGAATATGTCCTTGAATTCCTTGAGAATCTCTTTGAGGACCGCCTCTTCAACTTCTGTGAGGTCTTGGGCAATAAAAACAGGTTTTGATTCTTCACCGGGGTCGGCTAATTCTATTTCTTTAACTATTGCCGGACCATCATAGATTCCATTATTCCCATCGATAGGTATTCTTTGGGCTTTTGTGTACACAACCTTTGCTTCCCCTGTGGTGTAAGATTTGAAATGTTCTGGTGCAGGATGCAAGTCTGTGGATTCTGGTTGTGCTTTGGTCTGTGCTTCCATTTCTGCTTTCTTGTGTTGTCGAGCTAACTCTTGGTTTTGACGCCTCCTTGCAGTGCGGCTCAACTTTGGCTTGTCTATGATCTCTAATTGGGCTATGTCATGGGGTCGTGGTCTACACCACATAACATTTTGGAGATATTCACCCCAATCGTCTACCAATTTTCGATGAGCATCACATGCTCCTATATAATTGAGCCATTCTGCTGAGGATCTCTTCTTTTTTATCCTAGCACGTACATTGGCTCGATATCGACGCCTCTTAAAGTTTTTCTTTTTCTTATTTGAGACCTGCTTTTGATTTGCATTTAGATCTGGCTCACTAAAGGAATCCTCGTTGGTGTCCTCTTCACTCTCGGAGGAGCTATCATCGGTTGATGCGCTCGGTCCTTCCGAATGTTTTGACTCTGAACTTGCTCCACTCTCTAATTCATGAGATTCACAATCCGTTTCACTCTGGGAGTCCGTGTCTGAGTCGTGTTGGTCAAAGTCTTCTATTGAGCTATCGGTGTCACTCTCAGATTGGTCTACAATTGCCTTGCCCTTAGAAGATGCATGTATGGCACTTATCATGTTCAGAGGTGCAATTTGTGGTACCTCTTCCCCCTCTGGTTTGACCCAAGTGGTTCCTCTATTTCCCCAGGTATCTATGGTTGCAGCTAGGTGTACCCAGTCTACGTTGTCTGATTTCGTCATACCCGGTAACACATCCATGTAAGGAGAATCTTGGCCAATGTTTGTATCCTTCTTACAAGTGTAACAATATTGTAGTGGGGCCGAGTGAACTGTGGTGTCAGAGCGATGATCAATAATGGTTTTACTCCCTAAGGGGTGTACCATACCAGTCACCAAATCCACTCTAAGGACAGAGTCTTGGAATTGCAAATAGACATGATTTTTAGACCAATCATGAACCATTTGTGCTTCCCTCATGAATGGTCGTCCTAAAATCATTTCATATGACATAAGGTGTTTAGAGAAATCCATTACAATGAATGTATGTCGTACCTTGTGTCCTAGAACTTTGATCCTAAGATCCTTGAGCATCCCCATAGGTTTGGCTATGGTACCATTTGCCATCTTTACCACAATTTTAGTAACACTGAGGCGGGGTTTCCCATGGATTCCCAATAATATTTTGCAATGATGCTAACTCCCGCACCACCATCAAGAATTCCCTTTATAGTTAATCCCTTGGTAGTGATGGGTAGGGTCGCATTAGACTCGTCGCCTTCAAAATACTGCCCTAATTTGTTAATGGGTACCTCGATCATAGACTCGTGTCCATCTAAGTCAAGTGATTGCACATGATTTTCCTCATCAATCATAATCGAGTCAGGCCTATTTGGTTGCGCAAACTGCGGTAATCCCGTTCGTAGCTCTCCGTTAAGGAATGCTCGAAGTGCAAGGAATAACTCAGGATCTCCATACAGCTTTGCTATGATCGTGGTTCGGACCTCAGTAGACATGAAGTCCACTAGTTTGGAAACATTCATTGGCATTTTGCAGGGTGTAGGTCCTTGACTAGGAACTGGTGAGGATGGAATCTCATATTCCTCAATGGGATCAGGTATTCCTTTGTTAAACATCCTTTCCAACAAGAAAGGTGTATGCTCACTTTTTGATGTCCCGTCCTCACTCCCTTCTTGGATGATACTAGATATGGCTAACGGTCTATGGTTCATGTGGGGTGGATGAACTTGCGTGGGAAACACTGTGTCATGAATTTTGACATGCATGGGTTCTGGTTCTAGTTTCCTTTGAGTCTCCTCCACTAAACCTCTTAGATGTTTCACCTGCTCAATCTCGTCTACTGGGTTTGGGTACGTCCCAATCTTCCTTTTACGATTCTTCCCTTTTTGCCCCTGTGGTTTATCTTGGGGGTCTTGGATTGGATTTGGAAACACTTGTGGTGTTTTGAGAGGCTCTTTATGGTTTTCTCTTATTCGGTTTTCATTTGGTTCCATGTTACGGTTTTCTTTGTCGGTCTTTCCCTTTGTGGTATTGGTTCTAGTCTCCATTGTCTCGATTAAATCTGAATCATCCTCGAGGTCATTCATATACACGGGGTCATCTCCTGTTCCTATGTTTGTTTTGGAACTTGGCTTTGAATTTCCCGTATTCTGCGACCTCTTCCTTCGTGTCTTCTTTTTCTTTGCTTGGATAACTGACGCGGTATCTCTCTCTTCGAGGATATGACCTGGCCCTTGAAGCATGGACCGTGTAATCGCATAAGTGGGTGCGACAGGTGGTATTGGCGATGTCACACTAGCAATTTCGACCAAATTTAGGGGTGTGATTTTAGGCGCATTTGGGTTATAGGGGCATTGGGCAATCAAGTGATCTATGCCACAACGATTACATGTGAGTATTGGCATTACAGACGTGCTCCCTTGCTTCATTTGCATCTGCGCAGCATTCTTTTGCAGCCTAATAGGGCACTCCGCTGCCCGATGTGGTCCACCACACTCGTAGCATTGAAGAGGTGGCCTCCTAGCATGGGTGTTGATATTTTGACCTCTGGATGCGAGAGCAGCAGCTTGATAAACCGGCTTGACTTGCCCCCAACAATATTCCATGTAGTATATAGGACAGTCTTCCAATATATCAAGTCCGTAGGCAATACTAGTGTCTATTTCCTCCTCACAGCCATCTGCATAAGCATTAGATGGCTCGCAACCCACTTGGTTCATAGGGGCGACTCTTGGATGCGGGGGCTGCGGTCCTAGCACAGGAGGTGGTAGCGGTGTAGCTTGTACAAAATTTTGAGATCTAGGGACCATGTGTTGTGGTAGTTGCTCAACAGGTAGAGCAGGCATCAATACAGGAGCTCAAGGTACATCCGTCCAGGCTACAGGTGGTCTATTTGCCATCATACGTTTGATCATTAAACAATCCTTAGCTTGGTGACCATACCTACCACATGCGTTGCAAGTTCCATTAAATTTTACTCTAAACGTAGGGCACTCACTAGTGCTATGTGGACCTAAGCAAATGGAACACCATTGTTGCTCCCTTCTTGGATACATGTGACTATTTTGAGGGGGTCGATTATCCTTAAGAGACTCTTGGATTGCCTTGGTGAGGTCTATCAAGAATGTCTCAAATACCTTTGGCTCATTGGCAATGGGCTTTGCAGTCATGGGTTCATACTCAATGGCTTGTGAGCTAGTGGATCTCGTGTCAGTAGACACCCTCATGCCTGCTATCATCAAGTTGTCCTCTAATTGGATTGCATTGGCAGTGACATCTTCCCAGGTTGTGATACCTCTAATCACTAGTCCATTATAGATTCCTTCATTCCTCAACCCTCGAATGAATCGATCAAGCAGTTGGTTATTGTTGAAGCGCTCATTTACAGGGCAGCGAGAGTTTAAGTGCTTTAGACGACTAATGAAGTCCCTTACTGACTCTCCTTACTTACGTTCGGCCTTCTGTAGCTGAGATGCTACACCCCAAAGCACACCTTCTCGTATGTACTCCTTTAGAAACAACCTTCGAAGGGTAGGGTAGATTGTTTTCTCGTCCACCCCTAGGGTTCTATACCAATCTCCAGCCTTCATACTTAATGTCAAGCTTAAGGCATTGCACTTATGTAGTTCGTTGCGTTCCCCTAAGGAATCACATACTTGTTCAAACACTTCAATGTGTTTTCTAGCATCTTCGTCCCCATTGAATTTTTGCGTGAGTTTGGCAATTTGTACTGCCTTACTTCTAGGCTCTCTATCAGATGCATGACGCATATTTTCCGCGATAGATCGACCTATGGTTTGAGCAAACGCTGCCAAGTCACCTATGTGAGAAGGCAGGGCCGGTGGAGGTACTCTTGGAATCATATGTGGGAGAGGGACGGGTACCGGTCTTGGCATATGTGTGGATGATGCAGGATATGGAACATAACCGGGCATAGGTCCACTCGGATAAGGGCTAGGGAGCGGCACTCGAGGAGCATAAACAAGTGGTACAATTGGAGGTGTGGGGGCCATGTGTGCATAAGGGGCTAGAGGCACATACGGTCGAGGCTCCATATTAGGTACTACGACACTAGGTAGTGGCACTGCGCTAACCGTAGATGTCATCGGTACATTCTTTGTCAGGCCTATCCCTGGAGTGAGCACTGTGTTTTCCTTAATAGAGGGTTGAGCCAAGTTAGGGAAGCTAAAGTTGTCGCTCGGAGGCTCAGATTGCATAGAGACCCCAGGTGAAATGACGTAAGATGGGTCCATGGGACTCATTAGAGGAGTCTCCATTTGTGATAGAGTAGGCTGCTGAGCCTTGCTCGTATCCAGAAATCTCATGGGGCCAGTTGAGAGTATATTTACCCCTCATTTTTGCCTTTCTGATTGAATAATGCCATGGATAACATTACAGATCATTTTCTGTTGATCTTCGATGCTCGTGGCACTAGAGGTGGATTGTACAATCTCTATCCATCCTACATGGTAGGCGTGGCCAGAGTGTAGATCCGTCAACACCTCAGTGTGGAGGTCGTATGTCCAATGATCATTAATGAACAATCCTTCTAGAGTCGACGTGTTAACAGTTTCTTGTGAGGTAGAAGCAATGTTGCTCCCCGTGGTTTTACTTGTCACCAACGGTACTCTAGAGGGAACTTCTGAAGGAGGCAGCTCAATAGGGCCTTCTTGGTAAGAAGTTGGCAGGATATCCACATGGACACTCTTTGGGGGTGTGCGGTCCACGTGCGATGTGAAAGGAGAGTCCACTTCCCCACCCCCTTCGTGTGCTTCATTTGCATCAGGTTCGGAGCGAGTAGCTCTACCTAATGTTTCCATGAAACGCCTAAACATACTAGTACTAGGTTGTGGAGCTTCGGGAGGTGCATGGCCTTCTCTCTCAGTGTTTTGGGTAGGGTATGCTTCCATGATTTCTGAGTCGGAGGAGGAATCACTAGCGGCTATTTTAGGGTCTTGGGTGGTGCTACCTTGTGTCCCCGCTGAGGGTCTAGAGCCTATCGTGGATGGGTAATGGGTGTCCGTATGAACAGAGGCACCCTCAATATGCTCGTGTTCTAACACCCGCCCAGAGCGTAAGTGCATGTGCTTTTGATACCCTAAGGTGTCAAAAAGCTGCTCTAGGAGGCCTTGTGACTAGTTTTTTGCGTGTTTTTGGTTTGTTTTTTTTGCTATATTTTTTAGAGCGTGTTGTGGAATGGGCCGTGTGATAGCTCGAAACGAGCGTATCGCTAGGAGGGACGCGTTGTGCTTTACAGCCCACCGTTTGGTTCTATTTTGCTCCAGAAAAGCCCGAAACAGTCTTTTCCTAGCTGGGGAACTAGGCTCCAAATAGCAAGTCTAAGGGTGCAAGTGGGAAGAGAAGGGAGGACAGTGGAGGACTTGTCCCACATGCTGTCATTCCCTCTTGAGGGGGTAGGGTATATATATAAGAGTGAGTCTAGTATATATCAGGGGACTGAGGCTTGGGCTTGGGCTTGGGCTTTGGCTTGGGCTTGGGCTTGAGGAAATGATCCCGATCCCGATCAAAATTTTAGTGATCCCCCCAGTCACTCACGCTTAAATATTTTTGATTTTTTTATAACCTCCCCCTCACTCACGTTTTTAGTTTTTGATTTTTTTTTCCCGAATTTTTTTTTACTTTTTTTTTTGGATATTATTTGGTACGCGTTTTGGTGCGCGTTGACCTCACCTAACTATTTACTGTCCCACCTACCTATTGACCTGCTAATCAGTGGTTCACCTAATTACTAACCTGCTTAATTAACTAACTGTGTGCCTAACTGTGCACAAACCAGAAAACACAGAAAATGCAAAAAATTGAAACTTGACAGAACTGTGCAGTGCAAACCCGAAAATGCAGAAAACGCAGAAACGCAAGAAATGCTAACTGTGTAAGCTGAAATCTGAGCTTAATAGAACTAGCAAAACAGAGCTTAACAGAAAACAGAAAACTTGAATGCAGTCAACAACATTCTGTCTTTCTCTACTGTTTTTTCATAACAACAATAATCAAACTTAAGCCGCGCCTTTCCTACATAAAAAATAGCTTCAATACAATTTACAGGTCGCCATTGGAGCTTCACGCGCAGCAGCTCCCCAACAGTGGCGCCAAAAATGTCAAGGCTAGGGACTTGCTACGCGCCGTGTGCGAGCCACAAAGGCTCCTAGCACACAGTCATACAGCAGACAAGCTCACAAGGAAGAATGGTGTGTCACTCACCTTCCTGCGTAGTTGCGAATGAAGGATTCCCGTGCTGCGAAGAAGAGGGAGACGCCGCTACGCCGCGCTCAACTGCCTCGCCGCCGTCGTGCCGCCGCAACGCTCGATCACACACACACTCTCACACTCTCTCTCTCTCTCTCTCACACGTACACACACACACACAAGGAGATGGTGAAGGAGAAGGTGGAGATGGAGCAAGAGCAGCTTCTATTGCACAATGAGAGAATCAGTAAAAATTAGGTTTAGTGGCTTTTATATGAGCTCACCCCATTCACACTTGGGCGCCCATACTTAGCCAACTAACTCCTTGAATATTCCAGTTAGAGTGCGCCTGTTATCGGCGATCACCCTTACCCTGTTCCTATTGGTCCGACAAGCCCGGTACCTGACTCTAAATAATACAACGTTTATAGATCAGAGGGTGTCCGTGTGTCGTGAGGGTTAACAGCTTCTCTCATCATGTGATTGTGTAGCCTTCTCCCTCCTAGCTCTTTTCACAATCATGGCCTCAAGTGGTTCTACAAAGGTTACCTTCTCCTTACCCTTATCCCTCTCCTTTGCTCTGGGTGGATCCACTACTACGGCTTTTCCTTTCTCTTCTAGCCTTATGATGTTTACAGGGCGATCAGGTGGTGGGGTTGGTGGAAGAGGTGGAATGGATGCTTGTAGTGGTGTCTGGGGTGGACGTAGAATTTGTGTTGGTGGGGTTGGTGCTCGGGGTGGGGGTGTTCTTTCTCTAGGGGGTGACAATTGGTTCCTCCTACCTCCTCTATTATAGTTTTGTCGTGGTTTGGGATAGTAGTACATACCGTGACCGTCTTCTCCGCAGTTGTAGCAATGATACTCCCTATTTTTTTGTCGTGCTCTTCCAGGGTCTTGATCTCTTTCTTGACTCCTCCCTTGTTGTATTAAGTGGACAGACAAATTCTGCAGTTGGTCAGTAATATGGGCCAACATATCTTGTTGGTCATCTCTTACCCCAAGAGCCGATGGTGGTGGTGGAATGGTGGTTGTCATAGTTGCCGGTCGACGTGATGTTGCTATTTCTGTTGACTCGGTTTCTTTGGCTTTCATTCGCAGCTTCTTGTCCTTAAGGCGAGCAATCTCAACGGCTAACTCGTACGTAGTCGGGAATCTACCTTTCACCTTCTCCTTGAGAAGCGGCCATAAGCCATGCGTGAACCGATCTTTTTTTAGGAAATCGGGTGCAGCTTCCCCCCTTGCCAGTGACTCAACCCACCGTTCCCACAAATCCACAAATTTGGACTCATAGGTGGCATATTCTAAAAGACCCTCCTGCTTCAAGTCTCTCAACTTGTCCCACAACTTTTCTGAAGTGGTAACTCCCCCAAAGCGCCTCTTAAAAGTGGTTTTTAAGGGTTCCCAGTCATCCTTGGTTGCTTGTGGAAGTGCATTGTACCATGATCTAGCTTCTAGCTTCATGAGATGCTTAAAGATTCTAACCCGGGATTCATCCGTATCTTTGTTGCTCACTACACATGCTACTTCAAAGTCATCTAGGAAGTCTGTTACCAAATCCTCCCCCTTCTTTCCTTTAAATGTTGGAAATGCTACACTTGCCATGATTACTGAGAGAGAGCTAGAAAGACACACTGCTTAACTTGCAAAAGTTTTTTTCTTCATTACAAGGAGGCGTGTATACCCTCTTATACTAGGACATAGATTAAAACTTCAAACGGTACATTGCCTTGTACCAAAGGTAGGACAAATGGTTGATCTGATGCCAGAACCTCAAAAAATCGCTCCCCACACAGCATGGTGTCAATGACGTGCTGGTAGTGAGCCTTCAAATCCAGTATTACCTTGATTGAGCGTACACGTGTTGGTATGTGTGATCTGTCTTGAGGTAGGTTGTACTGATTCATGTGAAGCTTAAAGGTGCTTAGTCACTGTCCAAGCTTGTGGGAGAGGGTGGTGTTCTTTCTTGAAACAAACTCAGTAGATCCCTATTTTCTCTAGTGAGAGTGTGAGCCAATGATTCCGTTATCTGTGCTGCAGCATCAGGTGCGACTTGAAAACTGACTGTGATAATTACCTCGGTGACTTGAGTTACCCGATTCTCAAAGTAGAATAGTGTTGATTCTCTATTGTGTAGAGCTCCTTCCATTTTTTTGTTGTGGGTTGGTTGTAGGTTGCGGACATGGTTTCGACCTTCTCCTTCTTCTTCTTGGCACTTGGCCTATGTATATCCACTAGGTTTGGCGTGTTGGTTGACTCTCCCACTGCAAATCGATTACCGTTACGCCTGGCACTCGAGCTTCGATGGAGATGCGGAGTTCGTCTAGTTGTGCTTGGAGCTCTTCTTCTTCTGTCGTCCAATTAGCAAATCCTGCTAGCCATTCATCCATTCACAATAGTTTAGGGGTTTCAATCTTGTAAACTGAAGGGTTTCATGAAAAGATCCTCAGTGGGGGCACCAAATGACGGCAGCAAAGCGAACCTTGAACCCCGACGGCCTCTAAAACACCGGGGACCGAATGGCGCGCCTCGAGCCTATCATGGTAAAGCAAACAGGGGGCACCACCTAGCTTCAGCGGCTAGGACGCAAACAACACACCACCATAACAAAGTTTTCATCCAAGAGAGATGGATGCTTGGGAGAAATGATGAAGAGGAAAGGGAATGAGATCAAGTGAGAGAGAGAGAGAGTGAGGGAGGGGGTATATCGGCTTAGTACTTAGGCACCACAAAAGGATGGCAAATCCGCACACCCTTCACACATACACAAGCTCACTCCAAACACAAGACTAGGTGGCGATTCCGCACACCTCACATGGGCAAAACATTGCAAGAAAACATACTCACACAACCTCAAGCTTTATTTGAAGAATAAGGCGATGAAATGGGGAGCATAGGGTAGGGGAATGAGAAGGGAGAGCGTGGTAGAGCACATGGCGGATAGGTGGGAGTTGATGGCAAAGACTCGCACGAGGGTTACAGCCATCATCCTTCATTTAGTTTCCCTTCATCTTCCATAGCCCAAGGGTGTAGAGGTCATGCTTAAGACGAGCATGGTGATTGCTGTGATGGTGATGGTGTGGGTGTGGGTGTGTGCACTAGGCACACACAGTGCATAGTGTACTCTTTGGTGATGGTGTGTGTCCTTCGTGTGATGGTGACCCCTCTTTATATAGGGGAGGAGGGGGGAGAAATTCTAGAATTTAGAAATGAAGAAATCATTATCTACATATGCCATGTGACTGTGGGCCCCACTTGTCTGGCTGTGTGTATATGTGCCAGAACAGCAGTCTCATGAGAGAGAGACTAAGAGAGAGAGAGAGATGGGTTGATGAAAAAAGTGAGAGGTGACATGGAGAATAAAGTAATTACAAGAGGGGAGAGAGAGGAGTGTGTTCAGAGGTGAATCTGTGTGCAGATGTGTGTGAACACAAGAAAAATCACGTAACCACCGGGTGGGGATGGGTCTGTGGGCACCTTTTTCAGTGAAACTGAGTGTGTGTGAGTGTGGGGGAGGTTATTTAGCTACAAGACAAGAGACATGGCGCCCTTTAGAGAGAGAGGGGGGTATTTGGGTCATGGGATATGATAGGAGAGAGAAAGAGGGGGTGGGGTATACTATTTTGGAAGATAGGGTAAGTTGCATGTGAGTTAGGGTGCATTATTGGTGAGTTATAATGCATTATTGGTGAGAGGTGGGGTAGCTTGAGGGGAGAGATAAAGGAGAAAGGACAAGGGAAAGAGAGAGGGGGTTGACCTTTTGAGTGGAGGAGAGGAAAAGGGACACCTGGCGGGGCAACAGTGAAGAAAAAGGAGGCAAGGTGGGGATGGGCTACCCCGCAGGCATGAGGTGGCCTATTTTACCTTTCTTATATATTTACATAATCATACTTTATTTTTTTTCTTACTTTTTCCAATGCCTTTTATCACTCCCTTCCTAACAGGGGGTTTTCATGGGGTGGAGACGAGAGAAGAGGGGTATGGGAGCTTGGCTTGTGAAAAGCCCGCATCATTAGCCCTCCCCTTTTGGCTAGAGCCATTCATGTCTCTAGCTCATCTGTTTGATCATTATCGTCGGAGGTGGCGGCTGATGGTGTGTCCTCATCTGGAATGTCAATTGGTGGAGCCTGGTCAAATTGAAGAAAATAAGGTTTAAGTCGCCAACCATTTACCCTGGTTTTATGAAGTTTTCCATCAGCCTCCATAAGCTGGTAGCTTCCATTGGCATATTTTTTCCTGATGATGAAAGGGCCTTCCCATCGGAGCAGGAGTTTCTTATCCTTGCACGTGTCGAAGCGATTGTCGTAGCGGAGCACCAACATTCCTTTCTTCAATTCTTTTTTCCGGAGATGCTCGTTAAAGCTAAGCCGTCTATGCTCTGCTTGTGCTTCATAATAATTTATTGTTTCTTCTCTATCCAACTGCAGTCTTTCCAAGTTGATGATGTGATCTCTCAAATTCATGTTGGGTTGTTGAAGTTGGCTTGCCATTACTCTGAGACTTTGTAGTTGCACTTCAATGGGCAAGATTGCTTCCTTACCAAATACTAGATGATACGGTGTGAATCCCAAGGATGTACGAAATGAAGTTTTGTAGGCCCATAAAGCTGGTAGTAGATACTTATCCCAGTCTCCGGGATGATTGTTTACCTGCTTGGTAATAATTTTAGAAACCATTCCATTTACCTTTTCAACTAGGCCATTACATTGAGGGTAATATGGTGAAGAGTGCCTCCTTGTAATGCCCAGTTTTTGCATTAATTCTCCTACCAAGTCTGCTCTGAAACCTGGACCTCTATCAGAGATGATCTCTAAAGGTGTGCCAAACCTACAGCATATGTTCTCGTAGATAAATTTAGCTACCTCTACCACTGTGATTCTAGTGGTGGCCGTAGGCTCTGCCAATCTAGTCATGTAGTCGACCCCCATGATAATGTAGAATTTTCCTGAGTTGGCCCTAGGTAATGTCCCAATGGCATCGATACCCCATTTTTCAAATGGGCCAAATGAGAGAATAGGTGTCTATGGTTCAGGCATAAGTGACCTAGTGCCGGCCTTTTGACACAACTTACACGTTTTGCACCAATGGTGTACATCACGGTTGAGGCTAGGCCATATGAAGCCTGCCTGCAAGATTTTCCTACTTGTTATGTCTAGGGCAAAGTGACCACCACAAACCCCGTCGCCATAGCTAGCAATTACTCTCGTGATTTCGTGAGAGAGAAGGACCTTCCTGAGTATTTGGTCCTTACCCTTACAGTACAAACCGTCATTGATGAGTCGATACCTTGTGGCCTTCCGCGTCAACCATTGCTTCTGTCCCTTTGTTAAATCTGATGGGCATTCCCCTGTTTCCAAAAAATGCATGATGTCAAGCAAGGCATCACTTCCTTGAAATAGAGGGAGCTTTAGTTTTATTGCTCCAACCACCACTTCCTGTAGTCTTTCACTTGCTAGGGAATCTGCTTCTTGGTTTTGAGCCCTTGGGATATGGTGTATTTGAACTTCTTCAAACTTACCCAACAAGGTTTTTACACCACTTAAGTGAGTCCTTAAACTAGGATTCTTGCATGTCCATGCTCCATTTACTTGCCTTACCAGAATTAGAGCATCCCCAAATACATTAAGGCGTTGTACACCTTGTGAGACGCACCATTGTAGACCCTTGGTTAGTGCTTCATTGTTAGAATGTGAATCTAACAATTGGCCCAACGAAAATACCTTTGTCCCTTTGTCATCAAAGACCACTATGCATGCAGCTGCTTTGTGGGACGCTCGCTTGTAGGCTCCATCAAAGTAGAGAGAGTATGCTCCTTCTACCATCGGTGGTACTGGAGGTAATCGGACTTCTCCTTCCCTTCAAAGACTTGGTAGGTCATGAGTCCCCCCAAACTTGCCCTTGTCGTGCTTTCTACCTGTACCGTGTAGTCAAACTCTTGCAAACGAACTAGCTATTTAGTAATTCTAGCAGACACATCCATGTGTTGTACAACATAGGGAAATATTGCATCCATGGTTAGAATCACAAATTGATTAGGCAGCAAATATGACCTAAACTTTGTAGTTTCAAATCTAAGAGCTAGGACTAAGTGTTCCACATGGCTGAAACCTTTCTCTCCTGTTGTCATCATTCGACTAGAGAAGTAGATTGGCCTCATGAAAGATTTCGTCGTATCCTTTTGGAGTAGCACAGCCCCCAATGATTCATCACCAACACTTGAGGTGACATAGAATTTTTCATCCCACTTAGGTGGTGAGATAGTTGGCAGAGTGGCTAAGACCTCCTTTACCTTGTTGTAGTGATGTTCGCTTTCCTCGTCCCAAGTGAAAGTTGATCTTTGAGTGAGTTGTTGCAGTGGTAGAACAAGTTGTGATAGTAGATGTATGAATCTACTTAAGTACCTCACCTTCCATAGAAAAGATACCAGTTGACGTGCGGTCGTTGGTGAAGGTAGGGCTATGAGTGCGGACACCTTACTTGGGTCGGCGTTGATACCTCTTGCTGAAATTTCATGGCCTAGTAGAATGACTTTACTCTCCCCAATGTGACATTTATCCACATTTAATTGCCCACCTAGGCTCTGCAACCTGGCCAAACCTTCAGTTACCTTTTCTAAATGTGAAATACGGGAGATATATATACAAAAATCATCAATGAGCACTCTTATGGATGTTCCAAAGAATGGTTGAAAAACATGTGACATATCCTTGGAATGTGGCAGGTGCATTTGTGAGACCAAATGGCATAACCCTGTATGCAAAACAACCCAAGGCATGATAAAAGTGGTTTTTAGCTGATCTTCCAAGGCTATGCGTATTTGAAAGTATCCTGAATAACCATCGCAGACGGTATAGCATTCAAAACCCGCTACTTCATTCAGAATTTCATCCAAGAAAGGGAGAGGAAAGTGGTCTCTCTTTGTAGCTGTATTTAGTGGTTTGTAGTCAACACAGACCCTCCACTTACCATTCTTTTTAGGCATCACCACTACGGGTGACACCCATTCTAAGTTTTCTACAGGATAGATGAATCCCGCCTCCAGCAGTTTCCTTACCTCGGCCAAGAGTGCCTTTTCTTGTATGAGCCCCAGTCGTCGTAGCTTTTGCACAACTGGTTTTACCCCTTCCTTCAGCTTAATATGATGTTCCACCACTGTAATGCCTGTGATTCTTTCATAGTTGTCAATGAACAGGTTAGGAAATCCCATCAACATTTGCAAAAAACTATCTTTCTCCTCAAGTGTTAATTCCGTAGACAACATACCCTTCAACCTACTTCCTCCTAGGCCAGGTGATTTTCTCTCCTCTTCATTGGGTTTCCCTTTTGGTGATGGATCACCAGTTGTGCTTACCCTTTGTGGATCCTTCATAATGATACCCATCACATCAATGGAACTGTCACTTTCGTCGGTGGATGTGGTCTCCTCCTCAGAACTGGAAGATTCGCTAGTGGTTTCATCTGCCGATGTTTCCAGATTCATTTGCTTCTGCTTGCCAATCCTCATGTCGTAGTAGATTGTCTCCCCTTTCTTACCGGTCATGCGTAGAAGGCCAGTACCCCAGTCCTGTTTTGCCTTCATGGCCATCAACCATGGCCTTCCCAAAATTAGTGGATAGCCCTCCCCCTTGGTAGGCATTACAAAAACATCTACCTCTACCTCAATGTTGAAAGCTTTGATTTTCACGGCACTTACTACACCCACACACTTTACTTTTGCGTTGTTTTCCATCTTTGCCTTGCATGGAGAAGGCCTTTTATGGGGTGGGGACGAGAGAAGAGGGGTATGGGAGCTTCGCTTGTGAAAAGCCCCCATCACGGCCTTAAAACTCCTACCGGTCTTGGCGCATTCCCCGTAATGTATCTACGTGGAGTAGGTGCTTCTGGAACAGGTTGTACATATCTCTCCCTAGCATTTTCCATGCTATAATAGCACTCTTCCCCCGTATGGTTAGTCCATTTTCTCTCAATTTCACACCACTTTGGCTCTCCCGAATCAGACCTTACAAGAGGAATCAACCCCTTGACCAAGTGTCGATAAGCTTTTCTTGATCAATAGGTGTCGTTGGCTTGGCAATGGACTCACTTATCTGTGAAACACTGTGCTGAGAGGATGTGTCATCTCCTTGACTCTTTAAGTCCTTTTCTTTGTATGCCTTACAGTTATCCACTAGATAAAGAGCTTCTTTGATCAACTCGTTTAGCGTCATCCTCCTTATCATATGCAGATCCTTCTGAAGGCCCGCATGTCTCATTCCCTGGATAAATGTCAGCATCAGTCGTGCTTGCGTAGGTAATTCCACTCTCGGACAGAGCTTAACATATCTCTTGAGTCGTAATGATGCTTTGCGTACTGATTCATCCTCTTTCTGTTTGAATCTATGGATTTGCGAGACCGTGTTGTGAGCAATGCCTTTTGGCGAGAATTCTTCAATAAACTCCTCAAACAGCTCATCTAGGGTCTCAAAATCCCATATTTCCACCGAGTCGAACCAAGTAGCTGCATCATCTTCTAGAGTCAATCTAAATCCTGCAAACTGTGTCGCAAAATCTGAAACTTCCTCTGCTCTAATCACTCTTCTAAAAGCCGCTACGTGATCTCTCGGATCTTCATCTCCGGAGTATTTTCTATTTACCCATTTCTGGACTTGGGATGGTCTAACTTGTCGATTGTCTACAAGTCTAACCAAAGACTCTCCCAATCCTTCTCTCGTTATCGCTCTTGAAGGGAATCCTGGGTGGCTCTCTTCTTGGAACTCCTATAGGAATTCTCGTGTTTGGTGGAGGCATTTGTGGTCCTTCATTGACCAAATATCCACCTCTTTCTAGTACAGTCTGTGGATTTGTGCTTTCTACAACTCTGTATTCTCGTCCATACTTGTCGACAACTATAGATCTCCATTGGCAGTTGACTCCATATGTGTAGACATATAAGAGCTTGTAATCCGTTATCTCTTCTAGGTATGGATGTGAGCACATATAAAGATTGACCTCATTGTCGTCAATGTATCTATATAGTCCTTCACTCTCATGACCAATCATCCAAACTCTCTCAACAAGATGGGTCTTTATCAATTGCAAGTTTGGAAGATCCATTGTGGGAGGATATTCCTCTATCGTAGGGATCTCCAAGCTTGTGTAAGCTGCGTTTGAATCTAGGGTAGACATGATTTCTGGGCTTAAGAGCTTTTGCTTGGTTCAAGTAGACTTATTCCACTGTGTTCAAGTGCTTTGGTTAGGGAAAAGTCGAAACTATGTCCAAAACCGCAACCGTTTCGTCACAATTCTTGCAAATTGTTGCTTTTAGACACCCCTGACTTCCAGATGAATTTTGAGGCCTCAAACGATGCTCTAAGATCTGTAGGGCCGCTCTCAGGCTACGTTTTGATATAAAAACTTTTCCGATCCGATACCGTTTATGAAAGTTATGGCCAAAACAGTGAAATGCAGTTTGGACTGGTCAAAATGAGTCCAAATTCAATTTTAAAAAAATATTTGGGATCTCTGTGACACTGTGAACACTTCTGTTTGGTCAAAAGTACATTTGGACCCTAAAACTGGCCTAGAGACATCCTACGCGTAGTATGTGTATATGCTCAGAATTTAACAAAATTTGGTCCAGAGACTCCCCTTAAGTCTAGCAACACAATGGTATGCTCAGAATTTCATTTGGACCTAGAAATGGCCTTGAGACATCCTACGCGTAGGATGTCTTTTTGCTCAGAATGACTTGAAATTTTCACCCCAGCTTCTCCTTGATGTGCTGATCACAGCGGTGTGCTCATAAGTTGGTTTGGAGTCCTAAATCAAGCTAGAGACATCCTACGCGTAGGATGTCTTTTTGCTTTGTTTCAGCTCAAACTTGCACTGTAGCTTCCCCTTGATGTGCTAAACTCACAGCTATTTTTACTTTTTGATTCTGACACCTATGGGTTGGTCAAATGATCTAGAATCTGTTCCAAAAGCCTAATGTCTGTTTTGATGAATTCCTAAGTCAAATCAACTCCAAATTGGACCAAAATTGACTAGAAGGCTTGCCTAAGGCTATATGACAGCATGGTATGGTCACAATAGAATTTTGGTTTCAAAATTATGTAGTAGACATCCTACGCGTAGGATGTCTAACTGCTTAGAATTTCCCCAAATTTGAACCACAGACTCTCCTTAAGGTGTTGATCATTGTGGTATGCTCAAAATTAAGTTTGGAGTGAGAAATGACACATATGACATCCTACGCGTAGGATGTCTTTTTGGTCTGTTTGACCCCAGACTTGTCCCACAGCTTCCCCTTGATGTCAGTAACCCAATGGTATGCTTAGATTTTGGTTTGGATTTCAAAAGTCCCAAATTTTAGCTATTCTTGCTTTTTGTCAGTCCAAAAACGCTAAAGTCTATTCAATCTTCACTTTCACTGACCCAAATGAGATGCCTTGGACACAATTTGGGTAGGATGTCTGGCAATTCTCATCTTTTGGCTTTGATCTGTCAAAATTTGGTCAAATTTCCACTTTCCAGGTGAAAATAGGGTAAAACCTATCTTCTGAACACACTGGTCACCTCAGATTTTCAAAAAGTGCACAGATCACCCTGTAGACATCCTACGCGTAGGATGTCTACTGCTGATTTTTTCAGACTGAAGTGTCCCTGATGCTTCCTTATGCTCTCAGCAAGTGCAAGTATGCTTCACAATTGCAAAAACATGCAAAAATCACTCATTTAAGCCTTTTCTGAAATTTTGCGTTTTCTGACTCCGCCTTTTGGCTTTTGGTCAACAAAAATAGGAAAAAACACCCAAGTCAATATGTTACTAGGGTAAAACCTACCCTCTGAACCCACTGGTCAACTCAGAATTTCAAAATTTGGTCTCGAGAACCCTCTTGAGACATCCTACGCGTAGGATGTCTATGTTTACAAAATTGCAGGTTTTCTTCACAGAACCCTTGCAAATGCCCTTTTATATGCACAGCATCAGTGAGTCATACAAAAATATCCACAAAAGCTTGTTTAATGCATTTTTACCCTCAAAAGCACACTTTTCCGTGATTTCAAATGCAATCAAGTACTTTAGCAAATAATTCAGTGATGAATAGCTCTAGATCAGAATCGGATCGCTTACCTAAAGCTACTCCTACAAATCATATGGGGTTTTGCATCTATGAGTAGAAAAACGCTTCACTGCCACACACGGACTAGTAAACGCTTTTATCACCTCACAAATCACTCGACCACCAACAACTACTCTAATCCACATATCCTAACTAAACCTATCTAGTCGCAGACCCTCGGCAAGACACACGCTTCTTGGCTATTCACTTGATCGCGGAATATCCTCTTCCGGATCCACTTAAGAAAAATGCTTTCTTTAGCCGAAACTAAATCAAGCAACCATCACACGAGTGTTAGTAGGAAACCTACTTAGGTCCTTGTGTCCCCGGCAGCGGCGCCAATGTTGGACGGGAAGTCTCACACACCCATGAAGTGCATGCAAACACTACCTAGATCAACATAATGTCAATCGAGGACACAGATGACACGATAGGCACACGGAGGAAATCTCTTTAGCTTGTCAAGCTGAGACCATCCTACACATACAACACTCTGGAAGGCCAACTAAACCACAATCCAGATCCTCACTGCTCTCAACTACACCACCTAGCCACATATACACATATGGAAGGTAACTCACCTAATCATGCCAGATTCATACGAAACTTAAGGAACACCATCCCCTCACTAGGATACACCTGTCCCTAAGCTTCTACACTCAAAACCCTCACTCTAAACCCGTCTGCGGAAAACACGTAGGATGGCATAGCAGAATTTTGAAAGTGCCCGAAACTGAAATTTATGAGTACCTATGCGTAGCTTATGTCGCCACGATTCTATAGACTACTAGCACGCAGAAAACAGACATCGTTTGATACACTTACGGCCACAAATAGCTCGTAGATGCGTCGGCGTGTGCGCTTCGTCTCGCGGGGAATGCTTGGCGTTGTCGCGTAGCTCTCCTCGAGCCTACCGCAATGGTGCAGTCAGATCTCCAATGTGTTGAGCGAGCCGGGCGTAGCGAGAGGATGAAGCTCACGCTCACTCTCTTTCTCTCTCACACACAGTAGACGGCAGCGCTAAAACTTGATTATGATAAAAGTCCTCTTTACAAAATGACCTAGGTACCTTATATACTAAGGCTACCTTAGGTTTAACCAAAAATGGAGTTGAAAGGGTCAAATGGCTTTGTATTTACAATCTGGAAGTGCCATTGCACCCCGGCTTCTGAAACTAGAATAACTACTCATTAAAAATGACGTTTATATCCATAATCCGCAGCATTTCATAACTCGCAAAAGATAAGACTTTGGTACGAAACTTGAGTTATGTTGTGTTGTTGACCCAGCGGTCAACAGGGATGGTGGAGGACTTGAGGAACTTGTCCCACATGCCCTCATTTCCTCTTGTGGGGGTACAGTATATATATAAGAGTGAGTCTAATATATATCATAAAACTGAGGACTGAGGACTGAGGCTTGGGCTTGGGCTTGAGAAAACGATTTCGATCCAAAATTTTCGTAGAACGGTACACTTAGGCCTCATGCTTAAATATTTTCGGTTATATATATATTATTTTTAATTTTTTTCGGATGATCGTCGCGTGCGTGGTTTTAGTGGTTTTTTTGGGCCACACACACTAAACTAACTACCTACTCTTCTAACTAACCTAACCTTATCTCTTCTACAGCTAACTACTCTACTAACTAAGCTTAACTACTCTGATAACTGCTAACGGACAGTGAAGCTTCCTAATTTGCTAACTGCTTACTCATTCACTAGCTAACACACTAACCACTAACTATGCAAATAAAAAATTGTGTAAAAGCAGACATTGACAAAAAACAGAGATTATGCAGAAAATAAAAACTTGGAGAAAATAACTTCTTCTTCTTCCTCTTCCTTCCTAACACAAACACTCACAGAAGAAGCACGAGTACCTCTTGAGCTTAGTGCAGGGCGATTCCCCGACAACGGTGCCAAAAATGTGGGCTTCTGCTGCACGTATCGAAGCAAGGGCTGTATAACACTGTGTGCGAGCCATAGATGGCTCCAAGCACGCAACTAATTTAAACTAGTAAACCCAAAGATGACGATGGTGTGTCACTCACCGCTCTACGCTTGCTATCGTGTAGGATTCCTCGTCGCGAAGAAGAGGGAGCTGCCATTGCGTCGTGCTCAACCGCCTCGCCGTTGTCGTGCCGCCGTAATGCTCGATTACCTCTCTCTCTCTCTCTCTCTCTCTCTCTCTCTCTCTCTCTCTCTCTCTCTCTCTCTCTCTCTCTCTCAAGCACACACACACACTAGTACTCAAAGGAGACGAAGAAGGAGATGGAGATGGAGCAAGAGCACTCTTCTTGCATTGCACAAATGAGAGATGAGTGTTTTTTAGGTTTAGGTGACTTTTATATGAGATCGTCTATTCACATTTGGGCACCTACGATTAGCCAACTAACCCTTGAATGTTCTAGTTAGAGTACGCCTCTCATCGGCGATCACTCTTACCCTTTCCTATTGGACCGACAAGCCCGATCCCTGACTCAAAACAATGTAATATTCGTGGATGTTTACTGTGCCGTTGCCAATTTGTCAAGGTCAATACCAAGCGATAGGTGGTGTTGGGCAGTCCCCAAGCCTCATATTCACCCGGTGTTGACTTCACTTTCGTATGTCATGTCTTTGTCACCAAGGTCAACATCGTATGTCATGTCTTCGTCACCAAGGTCAACAGCAAGCGATAGGCGGCGTTGGGCACTCCCCAAGCCTCATATTCGCTTAGTATTGACTCTACTGTCTCTTGTAATGTCTTTAACCCCAAGGTCTACCAAGCGATAGAGAGCGTTAGGCAATCCCCAAGCCTCCTATTCGCCTAGTATTGACTCAACTGTGTCACTTGTCGATTAACAGATAGCTTTTAAGGGCAAGTGAATCTCAACTTACTACCCAAACTTTTCATAATATGGATTGTGATTCAGACACTTCAACATCTTCTACAAGATCTACCTCAATCAGTGATCCAACTTCTCATAACACTATTCATGGTCATGCGACAAATAGACCTTCTACAAGTAGTGAACGCCAACCACTCTTATAATCATGCCTATCTTTGTGTACTTTGATGAGAGAGATACTTATGCATTGATGCTACCGTAGGCAACCACTCCGCGAAGGGAGTCTCACTCGTTGTATTGAATTTTAAAAGAATGGTTGTATAGTAATCAGTGTTCAGGAAAAATGTGTCTCAGCTAAATGCCGTTTCCAATTTCAAAAATGCCGATTGAGGGCAAGGGGAAAAGGAGAAATTCCGCCATAAAATAGAAAAAAATACTATAAAAGCCCAAAAAATACCCCTAATTTTCTAAAAATTTCCTCTTGGCAAACTCAAGGAAAGGAAATTTGTGTGTTTGAAAAAATGAATTTTCACGAACACTGATAGTAATAGAATGGGAGTTTCGATAGGGCCTTCAAAAGGAAAAGATAGGGCCTTCGAAAGGAAAATTTCGAAAAAGTAGAGTCACCCTTCAAGACTTTAGTCTTCTAGTAATTTGAGGGCTGCACAAGTGACACAGACATGCTAAACGATACAAATTTGACGCGCGTGTGCGCGTTTGTGTGTGTGTGTGTGAGAGAGAGAGAGACTCAACATGACAATACTTTGTTATCCGACTGTACAGGTGCGAAGCAGCACTCCTATGCTTTTCCTTTGTCTTTTATGATGAGGGGAACTATTACAGTTTCTCGGGAGGCCAAAAGGAAATTATAATGCCTCGTCCACGCATTCAACAAATGAATGCAGTGTTATTGAGATTATGAAAAACAGAAACCTTAATTATATTACCCTGCCTTAACTGTATTAGTAGGGCAGTACTAGTTGCAGGACTGATCGCTTCGGCCAGCTCGAGCTCCCAACACCGGTCGATCATTTGATGAAAGGAGGAGGAGCCACTCCTCTCTTGAAGGAGCTGATTAGAAGAGAGATTTCATTTCCTCGGAGCAAGGTTGATGAAACTCTGCAATTCATCACCTACTTAATTTAATCATGGAATCTCATGACCCCTAGCCTCCAATTGGATCCGCATTCTGCGTCGTCGCAAACCGTTCCACTACTATGCCATGAGCTGCTTTAAAGCTTTTGTTTTTGGGGAAAAACCATACGATATGGGCAGAGCATTCAAATTAGAAGCATTAAACCTTCATAAACATATCAATGGACGTTGATGAGCTTGCAGACAACTTGTGTAAGCCAGAGGAACTATACCGCCAAAGATCATATTCTGAGAAGGAATATACTCAGCTCAGGACCTCCAGTTCCATCAGGATTCATCATGTAGAAGGCCTCCGAGTCTTTTGAGCCGACCACACGCTCAAATTTCGCCCGCATGTACATGAGCTCACCTTCAGGTGCCTCTTCATTCACAGGAAGAACCCCAGCACCCATAGATACCGCTTGCACCAATGACAGAAGCTGCACATCGGCTTCGGAGCAGACCCTTCGCAAAGCATACCCTGTTTTGCGGCCATTGCAGTACATAGTCCATACAGGCTCATGGAATAGCTTGCCGCGGCTACTGGTCTTTTCGCATTCGAGAGCGATTCGGACAAGCCCTGATGCCATTTCCTTGACAAGAGTGCTTGTGGGTGTGGCAAGCTCTAACAAGAGCACAGGTTGTGATTTTGGATCCTCTTGCACTGCAAAGTGCACATGGCCCTTGCGGTATCCGAAGAGAGTGCCAGTAACACGGCTTCCCAAGGAAGGGTGCTCGGATGGGCCTGACGGCAATGCGAGCCACTTGCATGACATGTTTGGCAGAGGGAGAATGTGGCAGAAGGACCTGAAAGCACCCATCAACTTGCTAGGCCTCTTGGCTCCGGATCCTCCCCTAATTAGCTCCTCATGCTGCTGCCCAGGACTGCTCACATTGCTCATTGAATGCACAGTGTCTAGCTGCCTGTTCACCAGGGGCCTCTCTGGTGTCGTTAGCCCGGACTCGCTCAGCTTCTTCGCTCCTAATTTGCGGAGCTCATCTCGTTCGACACTTAAAGGTGATGATACCATCTTGGCTGACCTGCTTCCAAGATTCAGTAGATTCAGGCAATTAGTAACCCCTAAGATATATGTCCTGCATAGCTAAAATGGGTTGACCTATAACTGCCACATGAATTTATTAGACAACACCAAATTAAACAGCAGACGTCGTTTGTAGAGCAACACATGATCAATTAATAAACCCAGGAAATTAGACATGAGAATGAGGAACTGATCTGCAGTATAAATCCAACCAATGAATGTCAAATTCACTTTTCGTTTTCTGATTCCGACTTTGCAATTACACCAGTAACTATAAAGAACTGATTTCAGTGCAAGAGGAGGAGAATTATAGATATTGGAGAGGCCGAACTTGGAAGTAAGTTACCTGCCTAGCGCTGTGATGCCTGAAGCTACTTGATCCGTAAAGGGGTCAAAGGGGTGTACGTCTCGATGTGAAGGTACAGCGCATGATCGGCCTCTTAGGTAGGTGATGCCACTGCGGCCACAGTTTCTAGAAGTGTAGGGGGCGGTGTCTCTGTCTCTTCTCTCTCTGAGAGAGAGAGAGAGAGAGAGAGAGAGAGAGAGAGAGAGACAGGACGTCTGCTGTAACAAGCAAGCAGCAGGAGCAGGCGCGAGAAAATTGAGTCAGCGGTACAAGAGGACTGTAAAATGGGAGGGAATCTCTCTCTCTCTCTCTCTCTCTCTCTCTCTCTCTCTCTCTCTCTAGCACCTCCCCGGCCCGTCTGCTCAGTGCTGTCACACTGCAACCCGGCCCGGCATTGCAGGCTTCGGGAATGCGAACTCTTTGGCAAAAGGCCGACACTCCCATGCCAACAGGGATCCTTCTCCCTCTAAAATACTCCTTCCAACTTCCACAAACAACTCTCTCTCTCTCTCTCTCTCTCTCTCTCTCTCTCTCAACTACTGCACGCTTGGCAGGTAAAATATTTACACGAAACACGCCTGGAGGCAGGATGCACACATTCTCTGACAAGGTCTCTCTCTCTCTCTCTCTCTCTCTCTCTCTCTCCGAGTCTCCCCCCAAAATTCTCTCACGAGTCAGTGGCCCACGGACATGGCAGCTGCCTGCTGATTGGCAGCGCGTGACGATTCACGAGCTCCTGCCCCCACCCCACACTCACAGGCATGTCCAACAAATCATTTCTTACCCATTATAAAATTTGAAATAATCAAAACGTTACAAACTCGCCCTCTCTCTCCCTCGGTGGAGACCGCATGCGTCTGTGGACTCTGTACAGATTGGAGAACAGCATGCCACCCACGCATTAGAGCACAAAATTAGCAGCGCCCGCTAGGTTTGGAGCCTAATTGGAGGCAAAATTGGAAGGAAGCTTGAATGCGGGGCACGTCAACACGAATAAAACGGTAGCTGGCGCGAGGGCGGGAGAGTCGGCGACGCGAGGAAAAGAGAGAGAGAGAGAGAGAGAGAGAGAGAGAATCGGGATCCAGGGAGCACGATCGTTGCACGTTGGGAAACGATTTCCCACTGTCGTTGTAACTTGTACCCCGGTCCCCAAGTGCTTGGACGGACGATTTGGCCTATGTGCTCACGGAAAGCCTAGATATAATTATTCACAGGCATGGGGAGATGGGATCAGGGCCTAGGGCCAGACACCAATTATCGTGAAGGGTTTTTCTTTGGAGAATTACCTACAACTTTGAAATTACAACACACACACTCGGTCTCGTAGGTGGAGGCAACCCAACTAGTCACATAAGGTTGGCCACCCATCATGAGGACTAGCGAACAACCCTTAAGGGCTACATGTCACACGAGCTATCAAAGGGTTTGAACCCAAGACCTTAGACACAAGGGGCTTTTGCTCTACTAATTGATTATGATGAAGAGTTGCATCACAGCTTGAAACCTTTCAAAGAGAGATCAAAAGGCTAATTTTGCAGGAAGGCTAGCAACATTAAGCTAATTGCATCGAGTCCTTCGCAAAAACAACAGAGAGGAGCCATTCTAACCCTTCTAAAATCGGTAGAATTAGAGATGGTTGGGGGCCCGGGGGGGAGGGGATTAAGCTGGCAAGAGCACGAGGGGGTTGACCTCTGCCTATGCGAAATCCCCCAAAGCCTCAAAGATTGAAAGTGTAAGCATTCTACAAGGCACAATGTTGAATGGCTATCTCTCACAAGGAAAACTTGGCTATAGCTCATGAGTTCTTAACAAATATTTTCTATGGGCTCCCCAAGAGATCTAAGAAAGTACAAGAAACCAAAGCTAAAATAACACAAGTGAAAACGAAGATTGTGGCTCCCAATAGCACCCGTCCTCTTGATCGGACTCTTTCTATTGGGTTTAGACTTTGTAGGCCCAATTAGCTGGTACCTCGTAACACTCAATCTTGATATATTATTGTTTCCATTGACTACGTGACAAAGTGGGCGGAAGCCAAGGCGACACGCAAGGCTGATGCAAGGTCAACTGCTGAGTTTCTCTTTGAGAACATTATTACACGATCTGGTTGTCCCCTTGAGATTGTGAGTGACAACGGTACTCATTTTATAAATAAAGTGATAAAGAAACTCACGACAACCTTCATGATAGCCCACCATAAGTCTACACGTTATTATCCACAAGAAAATGGCCAAGCTGAGAGAACTAATAAGACTTTGATTTCTATCTTGACCAAAGCAATGGAAGTTTTTCGCACATATTGGGATTTGAAGCTAACATTAGCTCTATGGGCTTATGTACTGCTTACAAAGTGTCTATTAATTGTACACTATTCAAGATGGTATATGGCCACGAAGCAATTATGCCATGGGAGTTTGTAATTCCTAGTCTGCGGGTAGCTTCACAAGAAGGTTGGGATGGTTACCCTTTAGTTGAGCGTTTATACATCCTTGAGAGGTTAGAAGAAGAAAGACAATTGGCTCTGCAAAATGCAATTGTGGAAAAGGTTGGAGAAAGAAATGGTTTGACCGTCATTTAAAGAACAAGGATATCAAGGTTGGGGATAAAGTCCTTATGTATGGAGTGCAGAAAAAGTTGAAATATGCGAGAAAATGACCATGTAGAGTATGCGAAATCACCCCACAAGGTACCATTCGTGTGGAAACTCTTGATGGAGTTGAAACCATTGGATTCCTCAATGGGAGTAAATTTAAAAGATACTATGATCCTTTAAGCCAAGAGGAGCTACGTGCCATCCATGAAAAAAAGGCTGCCAAGGCATAAGCAAAATTGAAAAAGATAGAAGCTCAAGCCAAAGCTAAGGAGCGATAGCAACATATTAGATGCCAACTAGAGGCCAACCTTGGAGTTACACATGCATTTCAAGTTGAAACAGAGGATCATTGGTTGGACTCTGACACACCTCTACGATACCCTATGGAGTTAAATAGCGCCTATGGGAAAGTGCTATATAATACCTTATTGGACACGGGTGCTAAATATAACCTGCTATCATAGGGAGTGTGGTGTCAGTTAGGAAATCCATCTCTATCTGAGAGTACCATCCAAGTCAAGGGTATCAACAAGAAAAAAACTATTGTTTTTGGAACCTGGCACACTTCTGTCAGGTATGACAATGGGGTCGTAGCTCAAGATTTTTGGTCATGCCTGTTGGAACTATAGAAGGCAATATAAACCTAGGATGCAAGTGGATGCTAGCAACCAAATGCACTATTGAATGGGGGATTAGGAGTGTCACAACACAAAAACCAACTCTTAGCCCTACCACTCAAGCGATAGTCCCTGAGATATCACCTCCTGAGGAAATACAACCCAAAACATTGCATGTCCAAGAGGTAATTGAACCATATGTACCTATAGCCCAACTCTCTAAAGCTTCGACTTTGGTAGTTAAACCAAAGCATGAGACACAGAAGCCTCATCGTAATATAACAAAGAAAACATACAAATGGGTCCCTAGCGCTTCTTTAGAGACCATTTTTGAAGCTAAAAAACATAAGCCTTGTAAGAGACGCCCCACTCGCTCCAAAAAATGTAAGAAAACATTGAGTTGGATTCCTAAATGACTATTGGAAGCCCAAGGCTACAATGAAGGAAATTATCAAATGTGGGTGTCTAAACGTAAATTGTGTTCTTACCTATCACCTATAGACCCCCCATGTGAGTCAAACCCTGTAACGATAAAGCCGATTGAAGACCGTGGGAAGGGAAATGTCACAGAATACTATTCATCTGATACTAAGCTAGTTTGGGTACCCAAGTGAGAACGACTTGTATCACTCGGCTTAAACATAGAAAAATCAAATGAAGCTTCTTGTTCTTCATGTAGTTCTTCTACAGAAACACAAACTTCTTTACAACTTCCACCTACCACCAAAATTGTGTAGAAAAACAAGGAAAGAATAGCACCTCCCATTGTAAATCTATCACTTAAAACAATGTTACAAGTAAAATCATGGGAGAGTACCTTACCACCCTTGCAACTACATGAAATGTCTAGGATCATGAAAAACCATTGGTCAAAGTCTTCAACCATTACAACTTGGAACAATTGGTTCCAAAAGGTGACGACATTGTTCCAAAACGTATGATCTACCCAAGGAAGGGGGGAGTGTTTACTGACATCCATCATTCACTTGATCCCCTCTTAACCTTCCTCCTTGACCTATCAATCTCCCAATCTTAGGGAATGTATATATATAGCTCTATACTAGGAAAAACAAAAATAAAAAAGTAAAGAGAAAGAGCCACAAAAAAAAAAGCTTGAAACCTACAAATTCTAGTACATGACCCAAAAATCAAAATAATACATTATGCACAAGGAAACGACCTTTTGACATTACCCTTACAATATTTGCACACTAACCAAAATCTATAAGTGTGTACAGATATGGCTAGTACGCTAGAGTTATCCACTCCTACCTTGGGTGAGAGGTACCCTCTTTACTTTTCACAAGTGTTTCACATAGTCTACTCGTTGCTTGCCTGTGAATGGGATTTGGTAGATACACTAGCGTGTGAGAATAATTTTGAGGAATTAGAATGGCTGATATGTCTCTTGACCACGATTGATCCCTACTTAGTAGAGAACATCTCTCCGATTGCACAAGCTTACCCTTTTGAGCAAGATGACTATACATGCATAGTGACATTCTTAGTGAATAACGTGCATCTAATGATGATGAAGATTTACATGATTACACGGATGGCACGTATGGTCTCACTCATGATGATTGTATTTTTCTTGAGACGATGATGAGGATAGGGGTTAAGACTTAGGGCTACCCGCCCATCTATACAATATCATGTTCCCTTGACCCTCTAGGGGGGTTGCAAATACTTAGGTTAGGGTTCTTTATGTTGTTTTGGTTGTGTTCAATAAAAATTGGTACCTCTTCCCACTGATGTGCCTCGTAGAGGTATTCCTTGTCTTTTCTAGTGTGTACAAGAATGAATTGTAGTAGTTGGGATTTTGAACTTCATGCAATCTTTGTTTAGTTCACTCTTCCAATTAAACACGATCATCAACACGAACAGGTGTTTCTTGTCCATTATCATTGCCTCTTGTCTTTTTTAGCATCCATGTTTGTCTGCTTTAATTGTGATTGGTAGCACAATATCACATTTTCTTAGTATTAAACATTAGATTCAATGTAAATTTATGTCATAGTCCTTTGTTTAGATTTATAAATCAAGAAGTTTGACTAAGCTAGTTTGACCAAGATAGACATTAGAGATCTTCTCTTAATACCAGGGGAAATGCCTTCCTAATTGTCAATGGTTACCTTAGGTTCTTAATCCAATGCTATGAAGCATTGTGGGCAATGTACTAGTGCTTTCTAGTGGGCTTAATCCCTCTTGACCTTTAGCTTAAGTATTATAAAGGGATTTTACTATTGTGATGAGCTTGGGGAGGGTAAAAGTGTCAATATGACCCCCCAAAGTTACAAAATTGAAATGCAGTGAAAAACAAAAAAAACAAAAGTGCCAAAAATGTAAAAGCTTAAGCTGGGAGAGAAATCCAAGCTTGATTTGGTACTTTATTCACATGTATTTCCTATGGTACTAGAGCCCTAGAGGTTCCTAGTGTGGGCACTTTTCCTTGAAAAGCAAAAAGCCAAAGGCATACAAAATAAGCACACTGGTCAAAAATTGAACCAATGTGGAAAACACTTTGGGGGGTCAAACAAAGGGAATAATTCAGGCAATGATTTCATATGCAATTCCTTTTATCGTAGCTTAACTAGAAGGCCTTCTAGGTATAGCCTTTAGTCAGTCCTCAGACATAAAATACTTTGCTCTCACGATTAAACAGTGACGAAGGAAATTTGGAATGGCGGCCTCTACACCAAAACAAACTCCATTGCGCCACAAGGGAAATGAGATGAGGGCACCACCTAGTCTTGGAAGCGTGGACTAGGACCGCTACACAAAGAGAGAGAGAGAGAGAGAGAGAGAGAGAGAGAGAGAGAGATCACTATGAATGAAGCATTAACCGTAGTGTGTGTACAAGGAATGGATGACTTCAAACACTCCCAACACAAATAGCATATAGATTACCAAACAATCACTCAAGGATTAACCAAGATCACATCAAGCACTCTCACACGCATATAAAACATTTCTCTTAATTAAGATAAGTAAGAGGGGGAGAGGTTACTAGCATGAAACAATTTGCACTCTAGGATGTGCAAGAATAGAGTGAATGAATGAGCTTATGGGCTCATGGTGAGTGATACAAAGGCTCAATGGGGCTGAGGGAGGCTTGAAATTACAAAGGGGAAGGCCTCTTTATATAGGAAAGAGAGTGATTAGGAGTGAGGTTAAGATCCAAGTGTAATTTGTACAAATGAAGCTTGATTAGGGACATTCAACCAATGAAGAAGCTCCTTCCAAGTGATTTGTTGACCAATTAGCTCCATCATCACTTGTGTTGTCTTCACTCCTTCCTCCATAGCTTGAGTCCAAGAGCTTCCTTATTTTAAAATGTAAAGAATCTACATAAAATCGATACATATCTAGTAATAATAGAAAGGGGTTGAATGAGAACTTATGAATTACAACAAGATTAAGCATGACTTGAGAGGTGATTAGAAGAGGAACTTTGATGGGTTTTTGAGCTTGAGAGAGAGGAGGAAGGAGAGGAGGGTGAGAAGACTAATGGCTGATTTTAGAGAAGGTCTCAATGTGGAAAAGGAAGGGTGTGTGTGTGTAAAGGTAGAGGGGGTGGTCTCCACCACAATTGAAAACACTGGCGTCCACCATTTTGGCCATATCTCCTAGACCGTAGATGCAAAAATTATAAAAAAAATATGGCCAGAATCTCCAGCTCATCAGCTACAACTTTGATGAAGACAACTTTTCTTGGATCGGAGTGGAAGTATTTTTTAAAAATTCAGCAAAATCATGTGTCTGGTTTCTTCCTTTACCAAGTCTTCCACTTGGGTCCTATTTGTTTGAATCATCATATGGCTCCAAAGCCATGATGATATGAGCCAATCATGACCCTTGAATCATGGGTGCATGGCTCCACAACCACATCATATCTTTTCTTTTCACATTTACATATTTTCCCTTCCCTTTACCACTAGGTTCTCCCTCTACCTTTCACCTCCGGTGAACTAGTCAAGAAAAAATCATTTTTTTTAAATTTTTCCAAGAGGTTGTTCTCACTCTTTCTTTTATTGTAAACCTCTAGAAGCAAGGAAAACCAAAAAAATATAATAAACAAAAATTTGTGATAGGCTCGGATCATAGCCCCCCCAAACCTGGCTAGGGGTATTTATGCCTCTAGCCTACTTTCTTTGATCTTGAGCTGACCTTATCCTAATGTGATAAGGCTTTAGACGCCATCCATTTGTCCTGGTCTTGTGCACTTTACCATCAATGTCTTGAAGTCTGTAAGAGCCATTTTTGAACTTTTTGGTGACCAAGAACGGGCCTTCCCATCGGAAAAGAAACTTTCCATCCTTACGAGTGTCGAAGCGATTGTCATATCGAAGCACCAGAGATCCCTTTTTGATGTCTTTGGATACTAGCTTTTTGTTGAACTTTTCTCTGCGCTTCTCTGCTTCTTGAGAATAGTGGTTGATGGCTTCTTCACGATCCAATTGCAGCCTCTCTAGATCCATGATCCTTTGATGTACTTTCTCCTTTTGAGAGCCTACCTGGCTACCCAATATTCGAAGACTTGTTAACTTCACTTCAATGGGCAAAAGCGCCTCCTTTCCATAAACCAAATGAAAGGGTGTGTACCCTAATGTGGTTTTGAAGGAGGTTCTATAGGCCCATAGAGCTCCATTCAGGTGTTTGTCCCAATCTTGGCGCCTGGCATGTACCTGTTTGGTGAGAATTTTGCAAATGATTCCATTTACCTTTTCCACCAAACCATTGCACTGAGGGTAGTAAGGAGTAGAGTGTTGATGCTGAATATTTAGCTTCTTCATGAGTTCTCCTACCAAGTCTGCTCTAAACCCTGGTCCTCTATCAGATAGTATTTCAAGAGGGGTGCCAAACCGGCAACAGATGTGGTCAAAGATGAACTGACTCACATCCTTAACAGTAATTCTATTGGTCGGCATAGCCTCAGCCCATCTAGTCATGTAGTCTACTCCCATGATGATGTACTCTTTACCTGACTGAGTGCGTGGTAGAGGCCCTATGGAATCAATTCCCCACTTCTCAAAGGGCCCATATACCTTTATTGGGTTCTGAGGTTCAGCTATGAGCCGTCGTGGTCCTGCTTTCTGACATTCATCACATGTTTGACACCAGTATTTGACATCACGATGAAGACTTGGCCAAGTAAACCCAGCTTATAGAACCTTTCTACTAGTGACGTCGTGTGCAAAGTGTCCTCCGCACATATCATCGTGACAAGCTTTTAAAATCTCTTCAATTTCACTCTTCAAAGGAACTCTCCTAAGCACACCATCCTTACCAAGACAATACAAGTCATCATTTACTATGCGATACCTGGTAGCCTTCCTAGCTAACCATCGCCTTTCCCCTGCATTCAAGTGTTTAGGAGCCTCTCCTTGCTCCAGAATGTGCATAATATCTTCCAAGTCCTCCTTGCCTTGCTGAAGTGGAAGTTTGATGGCCACTGCTCCCACTATTGACTCATTTAACTTTGATGATGCTAGGTGGTCTGCATCCTTGTTCTGGTCTCTTGGCACATGATGTACTTGTGCCTCCCTAAATCTCCTCATAAGAGCTTTTGCTTCTCTCATTTTAGTAGAGAGACGGGCATTTTTGCAAGCCCATGTACCTTGCATTTGCCTTACCAAAAGCATGGAGTCACCAAAAGCGTTTAATCTCTTAATTGAATTATCGAGGCACCAACAAAGGCCATGAATTAGAGCATGATATTCTGCTTCATTGTTGGAGTGGACATCTTCTACAGTGATCCCTTCACCATGGATCCTCTCTCCCAATGGGGATAAGACCACGATGCCTGCAGCTGCCTTATCCTTGGTTCTCTTGTATGCTCCATCAAAGTAGAGGCTATAAGCATTGACCAAAGCCTCTAGAGCAGGAGGTGGTGGAAGTTCCTTTCTCTTCAAATGGAAAACTTTTTCATAGCACTTGTTTGTTAAAATGTCGGCTAAGCATGATCGAGTTGTTCTTTCAACCTGTATTGTATAATCAAACTCTTGAAGTCGCACCACCCACTTTGCTATTTTGTCAGAGATTTCCATATGTTGTAGTGCATAGGGAAACATATCCTCCACAGTGATAATTACAAACCTCTTCGGCAGCAAGTATGGCCGAAATTTGGTTACCGCAAACATGAGAGCTAACACTAGCTGTTCCATCAGGGTGTAGGCCTTCTCTGTGTTTTCCATGAGGCGGCTAGCAAAATACACAGGCCTCATAAAGGAGGTTTTTGGATCTTTTTGTAGGAGGGCAGCACCAATGGCTTCTTCTCCCACACTAGGGTTTACAAAGAATGTTTCTTCCCAACAAGGTTGGAGGATTACAGGGAGTGACCCTAACATTTTTTTAATCTCTCTAAAATGCCCTTCACTTTCTTCACTCCAAACAAGCGTCTCTTGACGAGTCAGCTGTTGTAGAGGAAATATCACTTGGGAGAGTAAGTGTATGAATCTACTCAAATATCTTAGCTTTTGCAAGAAGGAGATTAATTGTTTGATGGAAGTTGGGGAAGGTAGATTTAGCAATGTTTCTTTCTTTTCAGGTTAACCACTTACAGATAGAAGGGGGGCATGTTAACCACTTACAGATACCCTATCACCTTTGACGGATGCCTTATCACTTTATTTGAGTCATGGACTGGGCTTGTCGGTCCTATAGGTGCGTAGGTGATTGCTGATGAGAGGCGCACCACTTATCTCATTTTTACATTATGTTTCCTATGACCGGCCACTGTGGGTGCCATGTGCGAATGGGTCAAATTCATATAAAAGGTCCATGTTGACCTAAAATCCTCATTCTTGAGGGGCAATGCTAAAGAAGCGCTCTTGCTCTACCTCTACCTTCTTCTCCATTGTGCACTCACAAGTGTGTGTGTGTGTGTGTGTGTGTGTGTGTGTGTGTTTGAGAGAGAGAGAGAGAGAGTGATCAAGCATTGTGGAGGCATTGGCGACGACAAGGCGGTTGAGCATGGCTATGGCGGTTTCCTCTTCTTTGCGGGACGGAATCCTTCATGATGGCAAAGCATTGAGTGGTGAGTGACACTCCATTGCCCCTTTGAGCTTACTAGGATAGTCTAGTTGTGTGCTTTTAGCTATTTGTAGCTTGCACACAGTGTTCGGCAAGTTGCCAGCCTCCGACATGTGCGGTAGACGCGCACATCATGGAACCATGAGACTTACTAACAAGATTTCTTGCGATCTTTAGAATTGGTATGATCAGAGTGAAACCTCTCTCTTTGCAAGCCTGTGCAACATAAGGATCACCACTCTTAATAGGTTTAAGAGATTTCCTACAAATCTCCTTCATGAGAAAACTACCAAGTACATCATTCTAGACCAACTTGCCTTTAAGCAGAGAGTTACTTATGGCTATGTAGAAAGTATCCCATGAGGAAGGTGGAGAGCATAGCAAGACTATAGACTAAACCTCTTTATCCAAATCGAGTCTTTGTGACATGAATTGAGTAAAGATAACATTGAAATCATTCAAGTTTCTAGAAACGGTGCTACCCTCTTTCATACAAAGCTCAAATAGCTTCTTCATCAAGTAAACTTTATTACTTGTAGTCTTGCTCGTATATGTGCTACATAACTTCTCCCATAAGGCATGAGAAGTAGCTTCACCAACGATAATGAAATACACTAACTTTCCAAGATGAAAACAAGTAGTGCATCTAGCTATAGCAACAAGTGATTTCCAATGGGCATTTGTGTAACCATAACCCTGTTGGCATTCAAAAAATGGCTCTCTAATTGACCTTTACGGATCAAAACATTATGAATTTGTTATTTCTAGATACTAAACTTTGTGCCATGGAGCTTTTGGATGTTATAAATGTCTTCCTCGTACTAGAATCCATAACTACCAAGTGTAAGATTATGGAAAAATCCTAGGAAAATTTAGTAGATTCTCCTTTCTCAAATTGAATTGAGAAAATGTTGTCAAAAGCATTAAAAATGCATAAACAAAGTCAACTGACTATTGATGTATCAAAAAATGAACACAAATGACCTAAAAGACTACTAGCATGGCATCAAAAGCATCTAATCCTCTCTATATAACCCATGGTGAGGCCCCATATAAGGGTTACTCCAACAACCTGTATCACCAAAAGGATCTCAAAATTTTGAGAATTCCCTAGCTCAGTAAAACCTCACCATGGCCAACAAAAGACTTAGCAACAAAGACTGAGGACTATGGTCAATGTAAGTGGGTCGCCCGCGAGACAGACATTTGTAGCATAGCTATCTGGCACTAACATAATGTCAATACTCAAGGAAGTGACTCAGATGGGGCACAGATACTCTTTGAGGTTGTCAATCTCAAGAAGTGAACCTAACAAGCTGACACAACTTAGCAAGCAAATCAATCATCAATGATCAGGGAAATCTGCCTATGTCCTTCCTCACCGCTCTAGGTCATCACGCCATTTCGGCACTCGAATGGACTCGAAATGCAATGAAACTTTAGGGGAAGGTCTACGATACCAAGGGGCGCTATCTTAGCAAGTCTAGTCACAATCTGACAAGGTACCGAAATCACGATCCATCATGAAAAAGGTCCTGAAAACTGCAACGGGTCTATCCAAAAATGTCACCCTATGGTCTAAGAACACTCTCCTATGGTCAAAACGTCATAAAATAGTGATTTAATCACTCAAATTTGCAATTAAGCCTCACTAATGTGTAGTCACAACTCGGGGGGTTCACTATGTGTAAAACTACCATATCACGTGCGTTCAAGACATGTTTGTAAGACCCCTTATCTATGAATTTTGTTAGGAATATAATATACCCTTTTCTTTTAAAATCTGTAAGTTTTTTTCAAATTTGAAATACTAATTTCCTTTTTTATATATATTTATATAAGTTTCAAAAACTTTAAATACCCTTCTGTTGAACTCACGTAATAGTTACATTTTTATTAGGTGACCTCCCCGGGAGTCACAAACCACAACAAAAGTGACAATGCTTACACTTGAATAAAAGCGCAAAGAGAGGGGAACACAATGCAAGTTTTGGAATTGAAAATTGAGTACCCAATCATTAGAAAAGTTAATTACAAGTTGGAGCAGCTTTGTAGCTTGAGCATATGTTTTGTAGAGCTACCTCTTCTCCAAAGATAAGCCTCCTTTCACATTAACGTTATTGACATTTATACCTAGGGATTTCTAAATGACTAGTTGCCAATGACTAGTGGCTAGCTCACACGGAATATTACAATCATCATGACATGATTACAACTCAAGCAATTGACCTCCTATTCTGGAATCAAGATTTACATAGAGTATCACTACACTAGCTCGGGAAAATAATAAGAGTGCAAATGTGGCTTCCGGCTATGTGTCTGGCCAGGTGGGTGCTCGTTCGGTCAATCCCATAACATTCTCCCCTTCCTAGCTCATGTCGTCCCTTGCCAACGACCATTTGCAGCCTTGTTGTTAGGTTTGTCTGCAGCTGTGTCTTCAAGGTTGGTCTTTAGCTTCGGAAGAGCTTTGCCGTTGATGACACTCCTCCCTTCCTTGAGTTATTCATATCTGCCATGTTGTTGATACGTGACTTGATCTTTGATTATCGAGGAAACTTTTCTTCTTGTTGTGCATTTGCCTCTTTGTTGCCAGTCTTAGCCGCCGTAAAGATGGATGTACTTGATGTTTTTGAGCTTGTAGTCCTCTTTGTGGCGTGGACGTTATGATGGGTTTGATTTCAAGGTCCACTACAATTTGAATTGTCTGCAGTAGGTAGCCAATGTTGAAGCACTGTGTGAGCTACGTATGATTATTATTGATAGCTCGCTTGCTGAATTTGTCATTGCTTGTCATTGTAGGCCATTCTTCATTTTGCCATTGCTTGTTGAAGCTTTGTTGTTGTCCTTGAATGGAAGATATACTCTTGATAAGTACAATGGGATATGTAGTTGTAGCTCCAAGTCGTTGACGATAGATTTGGGTAGCCATTTCCTTATTGCTGATGTAGACGGAATATATACAAGATGATGATGAGAGGGTTTCTAGATTAGGATCTAAAACCAAGATGATCAAAGGGAAAAACCCCTGTGGAAAAAAAGTGCCTTTGGTATACGCTCTTATTGTGGTTGAGAAATTCCGCTTGAAGTACCTGTCAGGCAAGTGAGTACTTGGGAGAAACAAAGAAAGAGTGCCTAATGCAAGTGTCAATTATGGGACACTCTATATACTTATGAGATTTTAAAAAAAAAAACAATAGCATGTTGTGTAAGAGATGGAGTTGATGGGTGCTTCAAGGAACAAATGTAGCACATGTGACATCAAAGGACGTCGCAATAGCTTCCATGGATTTTTGTTGTAGAAGCTTCTCCACTCATATTTCATTGTGCTTAGTGCATGAGTGTCTTTTGGACCTTCTCCTTTTTTCACCAAACATAAATTACATAGACTTTGACTCTTATGCCCACATATACCAGCATGAGCGACACAACATAAATATGCTCAACTCTTTCAGCTTGAGTAGTACCTAGAATATCGAAGATGCTTAGACCATATAGAATATTACATGAAGCTTTGGGACTAACGCCTCGCTCATTTAGTGGCTTAGCTACCCGACTCTGACATTTATGCCATGTATGTTTAATGGAAATTTGGACTCACATGTTCAAGGCCAAAAACTCAATTCCATAAGTTCTAGAAATTTAGGCCTCTTCCATTGTGTTGGTCTTTGGATGCCACCATTTTTTCAAGTAGGTTGGCAAATTTTGGCTCCTCTTGACTTGCTTGTCGTATGTTCACACTGCTTTGTGAAACAAGTCCTTCATCTCTTGTAGGGACTGATGTAGCCTTTGCGTTAATTTCCATGAGAAGCGATTGTCAATAGGTGTGGTTTTTTGTGATCGATTTTCCACAAACGATTTTGGAACCCACCTTGTATTTGGTCCGTGTGTGATCGTCTTTTGCATTTTCTCCTTTTGTCAATGACTTGATGGACACTAGACTTTGGTAGCCAGATCTAATTATTTTCTTTGTAGAAGCCTTGATTTTGGAGTAGATGACAAGGTATCCATCTAGAGATTGTAGCAGCCTTGGTTGCAATTGGTTGGCTACTAGTTATCATTGCTTACCTTTGGGTAGAAGCTTTTGCTGCATGATTTCTCTTAGTTGTTCCAGATTGAGCTACAACTTTTGGTAACCATATTTGAGTGTTACCTGCATAAAATCCTTGTGCTTCGAGTAGCTTGACTAAAATCATCCTTCGCTTCATCTGTCTTTCTTGGGTAGCTTCATTGAAGTCATACTTTGGCACCCATAATTTTCACGTTGCTTCTTGGAAGGTCTTTTCTCTTGCTTTTTTTTGTTGCTCTTTTGCCTCATGAGTTGTTTGTTTTCTGTTGTTGATAACTTGGCTTACTCCTCACAGAACTTCTTTCTTGAGGTGAGCAGATCCAAACTATTACTTTAGGCCTTCTGGTCCAAACATTAGTGTTTCCTTGGAAGTAGCCCTTAGTAATGATTAACTCATTTGATGTTACCTACCCAATGACCTTTGGCTGTTGAAGTTGAGCCCGTGCTTGATGCATCCAAATTGGATCTGTGACTTTGATGTGCTCTTTTGGATACCAACATTTGGTTGATACTCTTCGTCTTCTTTTGGATTATTTTTTGTGATGGAAACTTTGGTTGATAGACTTTTTGTTTCGGTTTCCATTGCACTGTCGATGGTTTGGCTCTTGATGTAGAGGCTTCATGGGAATTTTGATGGAGGCTCGTTGAAGGTAAATTTGTCTAGCGAGGTTAATCTTCTTCATCATTTACCTTAGCTTTACCTTTTTCCATGATGGTTGGTTGTTTCTTGTTTGCATGTACCTGAAGTTCCTCTAGGGCTTTTAGTGTTGTTGTTGAACATCTTCCTTGTGGTTGAAGAAGATGTTCCTCTAGCTTTTTGTCAAGATCGGAATCTCTTCAATATGATGGAAGTTGATTATGTGGAAAGTATCTTTATACTCCCAAGTACTCAACTTGAGTATGGCTTTTGCCATGACAAAACTAGGAATTGAGATTTTTGAACTTGTGTACACTGCTTCTTCTAGCTCTTTGTTTGGTGGCCTTCCCATCATGATCCACGTTCGATAAGACATTAGATTCTTTTTTGCTTCTGGATATATTGTTACCATATACATGTGGTACTGGTGTGCATGAACACATTAGGACCGATGGGGCATTTTTTCCCTCTTTAGGAGGTCCCCCCCCCCCCCCCCCCCCCCCCGAGCATTGTATATACGCCCATCACTCTAAGGCTATCTATCTTTCCATTGCACACTAAGTAACACACTCTCTATTGTGTGCCTTGAGCTTCCTTCATCTTCTCCAAGCTTTGTGCGTTTCTCTGCAACCCTAATTCCAACAATTGGTATCAGAGCTTGCACAATGGTTTTTGATATATCACCTGTTTTTCTCCCTTTTGACCAAAATTTTTCGGTTTTTTTTTTCAAATTTGGACTTAGGGATATGTTTCCTTGTGTATGCACTACTAATCTGGAAAGTTTTAGGTTAAGCTGCTACTATCGGTACATGGATCGTGATCCATGTTTAGAGCCCAAATTGACTTCTCATGGTCCCATCAGATTCAACATGATTAGTAGGTCCTATGGTATCAATTTTTTTGAAAGTGGACCTCTGGATTGAAATTAGGTCAATTCTCACACTTTCTCAAAGTACTTGGGAGTTCTGGGCTTTTGGTTTGGTTTTTGATATCCAAATTCTGTTTTGAAAAAAACACTAGACTCCCTTTGATGTCCTCTAGCTATAATACAAGTTTTGTCTCAGTCTGTGATGGGCGAACATGGATTGCGATCCATGTACCTCTATGTCAGATGGTAATGAAAGTTGACTCATAGCTTGCCCTTGGTCCACTGATCCTTGCTGTATGGTTTTTGTGTGATTTGAACATGTTTAGGTCAAGAAAAAGTCAATCCCTATGTCTGTTTTAGGGTTTTCATCTTGAATTGCCTTTCGACCCAACTTTTGTGGCAATGCTTCTTTTGGGACTTTTGTTCACAATGGTCTCCGTTATAGGCTAGAAAATATTATGTCCAAAAATTCCTCAAGGGATCATGTATTACGATCCATGTTCCACGACTTTTGGACTTGATCTTTGGTATTTTGTGTCTGCTTTGCGGTTTTGGCTATCTGGCAAACATTTGGTGTTTTGATCAACTTTTTGCAATTTTTTGCTATGGTCCCTTTCGGCAAAGTTGTTCCACTAGCTATTAGGGATGTACTTGTCAAATTTCAACCCTAATTGTCAAAAAGTACATGGATCGCGATCCATGTTTGACAACATTTTTTCATAAATTTTGTTCTGCGGGTTCTCTATTCGCTTTAGAAGTCAAATCTCCCAAAAATTTTAAAAACCCCAAATTTTATGTCCACAATGCCTGTTATGTTGTTTTTGCCCTAACAGTCAACCTTGATGTGATTTTTGAGTTTTTCTTTCAAGCAAACTTGATAAGAGAAATATCCCAATGATGCTCACTGTCACTAATGAATTTTCTATCAAATGTTCTCTGGGCTACATGGATCGTGATCCATGTTCCTCCACAAAATCTGGCAAACTTTCCAGATTGCTTCTAGAGAGTATGTTGATGCCCTTGATCCATAATTTTTTCAACTTGGACCACTTTTGAGGTCTCTACCATCAATTTTTTAGAATTTTAGAGTTATGGTTGTTTTGACCAAAGTATGGTTTTCAGCCTTTCCCCCCTCAATCTTTTAGGCCAAATCTGATGGTGGTAGTTTCGACTTACCCTACTTCTAAGTACAGAAATGAAACATGAAATAAAAACAAACAAAATGATACAAAATAAAGTCGAACAAAAAACGGAATAACACTCTGAAAGCATAAAGAAAATCGAAGAATGAAATGCTTTTGACTATCTCACTCACAACCCTCTTTACCGCTCAAGAATAGACCTAGCAAGTCCTCGCCTTCTAGACTCTACCAAACACTAAACCCCGTGTCTAGCTACTTCACTGCTAAAGTGTAAATGGAATGGAAGGCAAATCTTCAAAAAAGAACGCTCTAAATACACAATAGGTCACTCACCATCTAAGGATCATATCCCCGGCAATGGCGCCAATGTTAGTGGGTCGCCGCGACGGACGTTGTAGCATAGCTATCTGGCACTAACATAATTTCAATACTCAAGGAATTGACTTAGATGGGGCACGGAGACTCTTTGAGGTTGTCACTCTCAAGAAGGGGTGAACCTAACAAGCTAATAAAACAACTTAGCAAGCAAATCAGTCACTCAATGATCACGAAAATGTGCCTATGTCCTTTCTCACCGCTCTAGGTCATCACGCCATTTCGGCACTCGAACGGACTCGAAATGAAACAAAACTTTAGGGGAAGGTCTAGGACACCTAGGGGCACTATCCTAGCAAGTCTGTTTGCAATCCGATAAGGTACCAAAATCACAATCCATCATGAAAAAGGTCCTGAAAACTACAATAGAACTATCAAGAAATGTTTCCCTATGGTCTAAGATTACTCTCCTATGGTCAAAACATCATGAAACAATGATTTAAGCACTCAAATCTGTAATTAAGGCTCACAAACGCGTAGTCACCAACCACATCAAAACTGACAATTCTTACCCTTGACTGAAAGAGCAAAGAGACAGAAACACAATGCAAGCTTTGGAATTGAAAATCGATTATCCAATCATTAGAAAAGTTGACTACAAGTTGCAGCATCTTTGTAGCTTGAGCGTACATTTTGTAGAGCTCCTTATTCTCCAAAGATAAGCCTCCTTTTACACAAAGGATATTGACATTTATACCTAGGGCTGTCTAAATGGCTAGTGGATGGCTCACACGGACTTTTACAATTACCATGACATGATTACAACTCAAGTAATTGACCTGCTAGTTTGGAATCATGCAGAGTATCACTACACTAGCTCGGCAAAGACTACAAATGTGGTGGATGGCTACGTGTCCGGCCAGGTGGGCGCTCATTTGGTCAATCCCGTAATAGTCAAGCTCAACAATTTTTGGAATTAGGGTTGCAAGAAAACACACACATCTTGGAAGACGAAGGAAGCTCAAGGCACACTACAGAGAGTGTATTACTTAGTGTGCAATGGAAAGATAGATAGCCCTTGAATGATGGGCGTATATACAATGCACGCGGGGGGGGGGGGGGGGGGGGGGGGGGGGGGGACCTTTTAAGGAAGGAAAAATTACCATGATGGTCCTAAGTGTGTTCACACACATCACTACCACATGTATATGGTAACAATTATCCCATGGAGTGATGCGGTCAACAAGAGTTGTCACATGAGTAAAGGGAAGTGCCATGCCCCGAGGACATGATCAATCCACAAAGGGGAGTAAGCTCAAAGCTTTGCCGAAAGCTTCAAACTTCTCACGAGAAAATTCCTTTGTGAAAATATTTGCAAGGTTGTCTTGTGTTGGCACATAAGCAAAACTGATCTCTCCTGTTGAGAGCTTGTCCCTGACATAGTGATAATGCACCTCAATGTGCTTTGTGCGAGAATGAAAAATTGGGTTCCTTGCAACTGCCAATATGCTCTGGTTGTCAGTGTAGATATTGTTGGAAGTGTCCTGTCCAACACCCAAATCAACCATAAGGCCTCTGGTCCATACACACTCAATTGTAGCTGTGAAGACCGCCATCATCTACTCAACCTCACAACTAGAAGTGGCCACAGTAGGTTGCTTCTTGCTCAACCATGATATAGATGAACAACCAAGCATGAAACAAAAACCACTTATGGACACTCGCGTGTCAAAAAAACCAGACCAATCTGAGTGCGAAAAAGCATGTAAGTATGGCGGCAATGATCCCCCCTTGGGATAAAACAAGCCAAGATGTAAAGTGCCACTCAAGTAGCGGAAAATCCTCTTGACTGTTGGGGTGTAGGCCAGGTGGCCGTGGGAAACCACCCTTGTACACTTGATTTTCCCTATTCAATATAGGGAGAGAAAGAGGAAGAGTTGACTCTTCTCTTTCTTCTCCACTAACCCACACAGTGGCTGCCTGTGCATCTTCCCCTTCCCCATTTCTCTTCTTCCCCTCTCTTGCACACACTCCGTACACGCACACGCGTACTCATCAATTGGTATCAGACCGCCATGTTGTCGGCTTCCCCTCCCTGGCTAACCGTGTGTGCACCAACCCCGAACTTGAGAGCTTAAGGCAAGCAAAGCAGAAGATCTTAGAAGGAATTGTTGTTCCCCACTCGGCATGTGTAGGTACTCCAAACTTGGATCTTGTCTTGGAGGTAATCTCTGCAGAGAAGTCGAGCAAGCTGTGGAGTTCAAATCTGCAGGTGAATTGAGAAAAGGGAGAATTGGGCAAGTGAGTGCAAATTCCAAGGCTCGAGGAGAGGGAATCTTGAAGAGAATCAAGGCAGGCCGAGTTGAGATCTGCAGATCGAGGAGTTGCACAATGGGAGGAATCAGGAAGGCAAGCTGAGTTGAGACCGTGAAGGGAATCCGGTGCCCATCAATTGGTATTTGCTCAACTGGAGAAGAGGGGGAGTCGATTGGTTTGCAATCAGGAAGGAGCGGAGCCGAGTAGAGAGTTTTTAATTGAAGGCAATTGATGAGCAACAAGGAAAGGCTTGGGGGATTTGCAGCCGGCAGCGGGCAGTCCGAGCATGGTATCACAGTATCACTGTGTGCTTAACCATTAGTAGATAGGAACGAGCTGCAGCAGAAGATAAAGCATTGCAATGGGGGGAATTGACGGGCAGCCAAGTCCAAGAAGCAGGGCTATGAACACCTTGGCAAAATTTGGGCAATGAGCAGTGTGAGCAGGGCACTTAGAGAAGTAATTGGGCAGTGAATTGTGGGGAAATTGGGTGCATCTCAGGCTTAGAGGGAGCAGCCGAGTGATAGAATAACGCACACACTTGGAGAAGCTTGAGCAAATTGGAACAAAACAAGAAGTCAAAGCAGGTGAAGGCTTCATCTTTTGCTTCTGTGGTGTAACACACACACACACACACACACACACACAGGTCTGTGCAGCACTGCAGACAAAAATCAACAAGCCTTGTGAATCGAGGCAAGGTGGATAATGCTGGCAAAGGGCTTGGGGAATTGAAGGCCTTGAGTAGCTTGGGGGGGAGCAGAAGCAGTCGAAGACCAGTAGAGCTTGCACACACACACACACACTCAGTGGGGGCTCCATCGGGCGACAATTGGGCAATTGGCGAGCTTGTGTACACACACACACACACACTCAATTGCAACCTCGGGTAATACCGTGCGATGATCTTGTGATCGTGATGGTACAAACACACACACACACACACACACACACACACACACAGTGAGAGTAGCTTGGGGGGAAGCATAGCGACTTGCAGAATCGGGTCGGGCTTTGCCTTGTGATAGCACCAACTGCAGGTCGTTCCCAGCACGCGCAGACACTTCGATGTGTAGCAAGACGTCCACACACACACTCGTTCTCCCTCGGATCTCAGAGAGTCGCCCAAAATTGATAAGAATGAGAACTCTGCATAATCGACAGAGAAGCAGAAGGATTCAATTTTTTTCGGTGTGACCCTTTAAAACTTCTTTGTGTGCAAGGGGCTATTCCCGCCCAAGGTCCTCGACAACCCGATCATTTCCCGACTACAGCCTTGACCCGGCTTGGACCTAGGGTTCAGCAGAGCTACGAGGCTCGGAAGAATCAAGAGAGAGAGAGAGAGAGAGAGAGAGAGAGAGAGAGAGAGAGAGAGAGAGAGAGAGAGAGAGAGAGAGTGAGAGAGAGAGAGCTTGACACCGTGCTTGCGAGCCAGCACAAGCAACTGAGTTCGACAAACTTTGAGAGCAATCTTCACAGATCAAGAAAAATCTGCAATCGTTACCGATCCGACTCGGTATTGAACGCTCGAGCATTGGCGTTTTACAGCTATTCGGCTAGCCACTTCCGCCCGGCGGCGGAAGGCGACATCGACATCGACACCGCTCATGCGCACCGGCTCGACACTCCTCATTGCGGTGGATTTCCGACATCCGACCCACACTGGGCGCTTCCCCACACGAGCGTGTTCTCGCGATCGACGACCATGCTTGCGACATGCGCGGGTGAGGTACCTCTGTCATAGAGGAGTGACACCTGACATCGGCACCGAGCGCACCAATCGCCCTGTACGACACAGTTTTCGGATACGACACCTTTGGCGGCTATTCGACTAGCATATTTCTGCCCGGCGGCAGAAATCGGCACATAGCGACACCGACACGCAGGTTACAGGCTACAGGGGGGTTTTTTAGCCCATTCACTCACAGATTCTCCAGGTTACCAGACACAGTGCTTTCATAGGCGATTTGGCAGTCATTTTGACAGCAGATTCTCTGCGGACACATGCGTTGATAGATGCATTTTTTTGTGAGCACACCTAGTGCTACTGAGCTCTTTTGAGAGCAGATATCCCCGCAGGGATCATTTTCACTGCATGCAGCAGTTCTTGGCGCCTGTTTGAGCGCAATTTTACTCATGTACGTTGAGTTGCAGACACTGCCCACTGTACTACGTGTGGAGCCATTTTTGGCTATTTTGGCAGTTTTTCCCAGCCGTTTCTGAGACTCGGACCGGAAGAGCCCTTTCTGAGACTGTGGCTAGTCCATTTGTGTCTACATTAGCCTTTTGGAGGGTCGATAGCGTGAGGTTTTCTTTGAGCTGGGGTGTGCTCGAATGTTGAGACACTTTCGGTGATACAGGTAGCTGGAGTTCCCCTTTACGGTACCCTCTCCATAGGATATGTATCTGGACGGTTATTTATGCTTCTGACGCCGAGTTGGCACTCACATAGCAGTTGTTTTGTGCAACAGATACCCAGTTAGTGCAGTTGGCACATTTATATGCATTTTGAGTTGAGTTTTGACTCCTCATACAAAGGAAACTCTGCCGGATTTACTTCCCGCGAGTTGTGACTTCCATTGTTGGCACTTTCGAGTCTATTTCATTTGAGATTTTACTCCCGATACAAAGGTTACTCTGTCCAAATTTCTACAGCTTCTCGCCATAGTGTGGCACCTCTCAAACCCTCTTATCAGCGATGGCTTCTTCTTCAGAAAAGGAAGAGTATTTCATTCGGAAGTTCGATGGCAGCAACTTCACCATGTGGAAAGAGCGCATGAAAGATGTTTTGATAAACAAAGGACTCTCAGAACCGTTGAAAGAGCGCGCAGAGGATGATGATTATACACAAGCTCAATGGGAGCTTTTGGATGCAAAATCCATGGCTACGATACGTCTACATCTAGCCAAGTCAATCTTCTTCACTATCATAGGCAAGAAAACAACCAAGGAACTTTGGGATAGCTTATGTTCAGCATGGGAGAGAAAAAGTGCATCCAACAAAGTTTTTCTCATGAAAAATCTTATGAAGCTCAACATGAAAGAAGGTAGCACAGTTTCCAGTCATTTAAATGAGTTCAACTCCTTGTTCAGTCAGTTGACATCTCAGGGCTTTAAGGAGTTTGACGATGAACTCAAGTCTATCGTCTTATTATGCTCTCTACCCAGTTCATGGGATATCTTTTGCACAGCCATTAGCAATTCGGCTCCGAATGGCAATTTAGAATTCAATGTTGTCACAGATGCGTTGCTCACTGAAGAGATTCATCGTAAATCTCTCGATAATGCTAGTCATGGAGATGCATATATGGCTGGCAGTTCAACAAAGCCAAGAGGCCGTGACAGGCACAAATACAAAAGAAAAAGTAGAGACTGGAATCCTCGTAGTCCTAGCAAACACAGGAACCAAAGTAGAGACCGCAATGCCAAAAATGTCGAGTGTTACTATTGCCACAAGAAGGGTCATTACAAAAAGGATTGTCGCAGTTTCCTAAGAGATCAGAAAAACATGCAAAAGGATAATTCTGGCAAAGGAAAAAGTACAGTAAAGATTGAGGAGCTCAATATTGTTGAGTCTCCCATACCTACCACTGCAGTAGAGGATGCTCCTCCTCTAGTGATGCTCATTATGGCCACAGAGATTCATGCCGAGGTGACAACAGATGCCTCAGATGTTCTCATTTTCACTTCGGATCTCACCCCAGATGCTTTGGTTGCACAGGATGAGGGTTATGCACAAAATTGGATCCTTGATTCTGGTGCAAGTTTTCATGTCACACCGCATAGAGAGTGGTTTTCCTCTTATGCATCCATGCATGGAATAGTCAAGCTTGGTGATTCCTATGAGCTTGACATTATTGGCATTGGTGATGTGAAACTTCAGATGCATAATGGCACTACTTTTGTGCTGCAGAATGTCAGACATGTACCCAAGCTTACGAAAAGCTTGTTTTCTATAGGGCAATTGGATGATCTTGGCTACACTACAGTTTTTGGTAACCGTTCTTGGATGATCCGCAAGAACAACCTTATCATGATGAAAGGCAATAAAAACGGATCCATGTACTCTTTGTTTGTTTCAAGTGTCGACGAACACTCTATCTATGTTGCCGAGATGCCGTCTCCTGAGTTGTGGCATAGCCGGCTAGGGCATATTAGCCAAAAGGGAATGAAAACACTTCAGCGTTTTGGCTACTTACCCGTGTTAGATTACACGGACTTTCCATTGTGTGAGCATTGTCTGTATGGCAAACAGACTAGATTGACATCTTCGCCATTGAATAAGAAACTAGGCAAACCTCTAGACTTGGTACACAGTGATTTTTGTGGTCCAATGCCACATAAAACTCTAGGGGGGGCAAACTACTTTCTCACGTTCATAGATGATTCTACTAGAAAGGTGTGGGTGTATCTCCTTAAACGTAAGGAAGAAGTCTTTTCGACATTCCAAAAATTCCTCGCCATGGTTGAGAACCAATCAGGAACAAAGCTCAAAGCTTTTCGCACTGACGATGGTGGAGAATACGTCTCCACAGAGTTCAAGGATTTTTTCAATAAAAGAGGCATTCGGCGGCAGTTTACTGCTCCATACACACCTGCACAAAATGGGATAGCTGAAAGAATGAATCATACGATTCAAGAGCGAGTTGTCTCTATGATGTCTATGGCGAAGCTTACTCTAGAGTTTTGGGGGGAAGCTGTTCTGACAGCAGTGCACATCATCAACAGGTCACCTAGTTCTCCTTTGAATTTCAAAATTCCAGAGGAATTATGGACTGGCAAAAGGCCAAGCTATGAGCATTTACGTGTATTTGGATGCGAGGCATATGCACATGTGCCCAAAGAACTTCGTCGGAAGTTAGATCCTAGATCACACAAATGCATCTTTATTGGCTATGGTACAAACAGAGAGATGGGATATCGTCTCTGGCACCCAGAATCAAACAAAGTCATTCGTAGCTCGCATGTGATTTTCAATGAATAAAAAATGCACAAAAAGCCCATCAAAGATGTTGAGTACATACGTGTTCATTTTGAGGATGTAGCCTCCGAACCAACTCAGTTTAGTAGTGTTGCAACCACTCCTCAAGTGCAAGATACTACTATTGCTCCGGAGAGAGCGGAGTCCAGCAGTCAGGCACTGAGATGCTCTGAGAGAGTATCACGTGCGCCCCAGCGGTTTGAGCCGGGTATACACCACATTTTGGTCACTAACAGTGGAGAGCCAACCTGCTACAAAGAAGCTATACAAATGGAGGATAGTGTTAAGTGGGAGCAGGCTATGCAATCAGAATACAATTCGATTGTGGCTAATGAGACATGGGATTTGGTTGAATTACCAAAAGGCAAAAATGCTTTACCTTGCAAGTGGGCATACAAAAAGAAGTATACAGCGGAAGATCCCGAGCCTAGATACAAGGCTCGTCTAGTTGCCAAGGGTTTCAAGCAGCAAAAAGGTGTGGATTTTGATGAGATTTTCTCTCCAGTAGTCAAGATGACTACACTTCACACCGTGCTTGGCTTGGTTGCTATCCAGGACATGGAACTTTTCCAAATGGATGTGAACACAACATTTCTTCACGGGGATCTAGATGAAGACGTCTACATGAAACAACCAGAGGGATTCGTATGTAAAACCCAAAAACCAACGAGGACAGAATTGGTTTGTAGACTTAAAAAGGTACTCTATGGCCTCAAGAAAGGTTCAAGGCAATGGTATCAAAAAATTCGACAAATTCATGCAGTCTCAGGGTTACATTAGAAGTCAAGAGGATCACTGCTTATACACAAAAAGGTTGAACGATGGTTCTTTAATAATCTTGATCTTGTATGTAGATGATATGCTTATCGCAGGCAAATCAATTGATGAAATCAATCAGCTGAAAAAGATGCTAAGCACTCAGTTTTCCATGAAGGATTTGGGAGATGCCAATCACTTTCTTGGTATGCACATCAAGAGAGACAGGCAACGTGGAATTCTTGAATTATCTCAAGAAAAGTACATTCACAAAGTCTTGCAACGTTTTAGTATGCAGGGGGGGAAGTCATTGAGTACCCCAATGCAAGCATACTCCAAACTTAGCAAGGAAGACTCTCCCAAGAAAGTGGCTAAAAAAGAGGAAATGGCGAAAGTACCATATTCTTCAACACTTGGCAGTTTGATGTACGTTATGGTAGCCACAAGACCAGACATTGCACATGCGGTGGGAGTGGTTAGTAGGTACATGGAAAACCCTGGCAAGAAGCATTGGGAAGCAGTGAAGAAAATCCTCAGATATTTGAAAGGTGCAGCTAGCAAGTGTTTACGCTTTGGAAACAGTGATGCATCTATTGTAGGTTACACGGATGCAGATTATGCGGGTCGCGTGGATCGTAGAAGATCCACATCTGGCTATGTGTTCATGTTTGCTGGAGCAGCTATCTCTTTGAGATCGTGTCTCCAAGATTGCACGTCTTCATCTACCACTGAGGCAGAATATGTTGCTGCGTCTGACGCCAGCAAGGAAGCCATATGGTTGGCTCGTCTAGTGGGAGATTTGGGCATTCACAAGGTTCCAGTACTACATTGTGATAGTCAGAGTGCCATTGCTTTGGCAAAGAATCCAGTGTTTCACTCAAAGTCGAAACACATAGAGGTCAGATACCATGTCATACGAGATGCATTGGCTGGCAAGCGTATCGAGCTTGTCAAGGTTCACACTAATGACAACCCCGTAGATGCTCTCACAAAGAGCCTAGCCTCGGAGCGATTTACACATTGTATAGAACTTATGGGTGTAGGATGAAGCCTCGGTAATTCTTCATCAATTTTGTATAGACTAACTATACTAATGCCACTATTGGCCACCATGACCTTCAAGTGGGAGGTTGTTGGGGTGTAGGCCAGGTGGCCATGGGAAACCACCCTTGTACACTTGATTTTCCCTATTCAATATAGGGAGAGAAAGAGGAAGATTTGACTCTCCTCTTTCTTCTCCACTAACCCACACAGTGGTTGCCTGTGCATCTTCCCCTTCCCCATTTCTCTTCTTCCCCTCTCTTGCACACACTCGGTACACGCACATGCGTACTCATCATTGACATCCTGCCAATGCTTAGACCCTAGGATATGCATAAATCTGCTGACCTATGAGACTGCAAACTGAACATCTGGCCTCATGTTGCATACATAAACGAGGCATCCAACAACAATTTGGTAAAGAGTGACATTTGTAGGATCACCATCATCTGCAAGATCACTAGCATCATGAAGACCTGTGAGACGTGAATATCTGGCCTCGTGTTGCATACATAAATGAGGCATCCAACAACAGTTTGGTAAAGAGTGACATCTGCAGGATCACCAGCATCATGAAGACTCAATTTCAAACCTGTTTCCATGGGAGTGGAAATAGGTTTGCAATCCTCAAGTCCAAACTTACATAGCAATGTTTCTATGTAACTTTTCTAACACAAGGCAATACCACCATCACACTGCTTAAATTGTATATCCAAGTAATGATGCAACAACCCCAAATCTTTCATCTTGAAAGTAGCATCCAAATCAGCCTTAAATTTAGCAATATGTCTCATTTGGTTCAGTGATCAGCAAATCATCTACATAAAGAACCACAATGAGAAATACATCACCCTCACGCTTTACATACAATATGCTTTCTGTTGGACTGTTACAAAAGCCTTGTTTACCAAATGAGTGTTAGCCTTCTCATACCAAGCACAAGTAGATTGATTCAACCCATACAAAGCTTTGTTACATTTGCACACCTTGTCCTTTCTTGATAAAATTGTGAGGCTATGTTACATAAACTTCCTCAAATATGTCACCATTCAAGAAAACAATAACAATGTCTGATTGATGTATTATCCCAACCAAAATGAGTTTCCAATGCACATAGAAAATGCATATTAGTCATACAACAGGTGGGAGAAAAAATCTCTTAATAATCTATGCCTTTTTGCTATGCATAACCCTTTACAACAAGTGAAGCCTTACAACGATCAATCTCACCATCCGGCTTGCGTTTCAACTTGTAAATCCACTTTGTACCAATCACCTTTTTTCCAGGAGGCAAATCACATAAAGTCCATAGCATATGTTAATTGCATGGCAGTCATCCAACTTTTTGAATTTTGTGCTTCATCAAAAGATAGACGTTCCTCAACATCATGTAAGCTAGACACAGTGAAAGTACAACAAATTGATGCATAAGATCCATGCCAAGAGCCTAAACGAGTATGACTAAACAAAGGTGCATCCAATTTACTGTCACGCAATGTATGCACCAGCCATTTTGGCATTCCTCTAGCCTGCCCATTTTTAGCCCTTTCCTCATCAAGTACATCAAGTACATCTACATCAGTAATAGGCTGATTTGTAACATTTTCAGAAACCCCCCTAGGCTATACATTTGCCTCATTGGAATTTACATTCAAACTTCCACCACTAAAAAGAGGCAACAAAGTGTCATAAATATCCTATAAGCTAACATTACTCTCTCTAGTACATAACAGCAAGGACTAAACAGAATCTTTCACAAACACAACATCCCGTGAGACCAAAATACGCTTTGTTTGCGGATGATACAACCTGTAACCTTTGCTTTCAGCACTATAACCAACAAAAATACATTTGACAGCCTTATCATCCAATTTTCTGCGCTGTGTTTTGTGGCACCAAAGCATATGCCAAACAGTCAAAAACACGCATGTGCTCAATAGAAGGCTTTCTATGATGCCATGCTTCATATGGAGTAATACACTATAAAGCTTTTGTAAGACACCTATTTAGTACATAAGTGGCACACATGATGGCCTCAAGCCAAAAAGAATGCAGCAAAGCTTGACTTTTGACCATACATCATGCCATTTTTGTAACCTAATTTTTGTTCTCAGCAACACCATTTTGTTGAGGTGTATAAGGCACTGTAGATTGGTGTTTTATCCCATGACTAGCCAGAAATGCATTAAATTCATGAGACATATACTCCCCCCTCGATCGGAATGGAGGGTGCCCATAGTACATTTCGAGACATTTTCAACCATAGCCAAACCATAGCCAAAAATTGTCTAAAGCACATAAAATCTCTGGACTTCGATTTAAGCGGAAATAATCATGCATGCCAGGAGTAATCATCAATGAAAGTCACAAAGTAAAGGTAATTTCCCAAGGACGGAGTTTGCATGGGTCCACATCACTATGCACAAGCTGCAACCTACATGTGGCCCTAACTAAACCATCCTTTGGAAACTTAGAATGCTGCATCTTACCCAAAATATAGCCTTCACAAACATGTTTGACAGGTGCTTCAAGTGGTGAAAAAGAAGCAACCATATCAAATTTTTGCAAACCTAGAAAACTAGCAAAATTCTGATGCCCAAAACATGCATGCAAAAGTTTTGCATCTAAAATAGCCTTAGAATCCACAATTGCATTTGCAAAATTCTTCCCACTTTTCATACAAATTGAGCTTATACATCCCATGATATAATATACAAGATGCAACAATTTCATCACCAAAACTGAGATCATGTACTATACATCTGTCATCCACAAACTTGACTACAAGTCCAAGTCTAGCAAGTGTAGATATAGACAAAAGATTCTTCTTGATCCCAAGTACATAAAGTGCATCAACAAGTGTGAAAGAACTGCCATTTGCAGGAGTAAGAACAATCTTTCCAACTCCCTGAACCGGATAAGAGGCATTGTTGGCACAAGTGACTAAATTCCTATAAGGGACAGGCTCGAGAGACGTGAACAAATCACGATGTGAGGTAATGTGCTTTACAGCACCATTGTCAAAATACCACACATGTGAATCTGCAGCAATTGACATGCATGCATCATGGACAACAGGATTATAGGTACACTCTGCACTAAAATCCCATTCTGCATCAACATCAGCATCACAGTCTCCTTTCACAAAAGACTCAACAATAGCTGCATTTGTAGTGGATCCAGCATTTGCAGTGGAACCACCCTCTTTCTTCTTAGCCTCTTTGGCCTTCAACTTAGGACACTGCTTGATCAAGTGATCATTAGATTTACAATAATGGCAACGCATCTTCTTTTTACCCTTATCACCAGAATTTCCAGACGAATTGTTGCCAACAAAAGCATTAGGAACATGTGATTTTCCACTTGGAGAAGAGCCATAAGAAGTGGCCGCATTGCTGTTACCACCCTTTCTTTGAGCAACAATGAAAGCCTATTCAACTGCACGCTGTCTAGTCTTGTTTTTTTTGGAAAGTGGCTCTTGTAACAAGAATGTGCATACTACATCAAACTTGACAACTTCATGATTTCCTTGGGACATAAGTCTCCAAGTACTAGCAAAAGTCTGTAAGAATATGGCAAGGCATCAACTATCTAAAATGAATTCACGTGCAAAAATAAGTTGCTCATTGACATCCTTGACACCAACAAGTAAAGTGTCCATATCATCTTCCTCATGCATAATCTTTGATTCCAGCTCTTTACGTAGCAATGCAATTTTAGTCTCATTGTGACTTGCATAAAAACTAGCCAGAATATCGCAAGCCTGTTTGGCAGATTTCATTGAATAAATGTGGGGAGTAATAGTGCGCTTCACAGACAATGCAATCAATTCATGAGCATGTGCATCTTTTACATCCCAACAAGCTTGCTCAGTTGTAGGCAAAACAACTCTAACAGCATCAATCCCCGGGGGATTCACCACTTATAATAAGGACATGTCACCTGCGTGCACCAAATTCCCCTTTTTAACCCCTATATACGGGACCATCCTTTGTAAAATGCACCTTTTCTCCTCTTTATAACCCCCCTATTGTACACTCACGTGATACCATACGGTAAAACTTAGTGAATCCCCCGGGCATCAATCCTTGCAGCAAGACCTGCAACATCCTCAACATCGCCTATATCCTCACAACTAGAATGTACATCAATGCCCTGCACAATATTCCAGACGCCCTTCGACACAAGAACATGTTGCATCATATAAGACCACATAGGGTAATTGTCCCCATCCAATCGGTCCTCAGCAGCAAACATCTTGAACACATGTGGGTGGATGCATGAATAGGTGGCCCAGTTTTAACCGGTTGAAAGTTTCTTTTGGAGGCTTAAAATTTAGGGGGTATGAAACTGGTGTTATGGGCAAGAATTGTTTGAATTAAATAATTGTGTGGAGGATACAAAATTTTAAAAATTGTGTGGAGGATTCAAAAACACGTGTGGAGCCCACGTCAGGACGAATGTTCAGTCGAATGTTTTCATGACTGTACTTCTCCATATCTCTGTGCCTTTCTCCTTCTGCGCCTTTCTCAGCTCACTCTACAGCCCCCTGTGCACGCTTCTTATCCTTCGCTATGGATAGCAACCTAAGAAAGAGCCCAAGGAATGCAGCCCGACAAGTCTCCCCCACAAAGACCTGACATTCTCCCACGAAGGTATGTCACCTCTCTCTGTCTCTCTCTGTGTTGTGTACAGCGGACATGTATGTGTAGTAGAGTATTGAGGTGTGGATACATTGAGTAATGAATATGGATTATTCCTTTCAGTGACAAAAGTTACAGCCTCCTCCCAAAATTGGTCGCTTTGTTCACCCCAAGGATGTGGAGCTGCCATTAAAGGCATTCTGCACGACAAAGGAGGATTTTCACAGGGAATATGGGTTAAGTCTTGAGGGGAAAGATGTTAGGAAGTTGACAGATGCAGATGTGCCCATATCCGACTGGATGAAAGTTTTCACGTGTCTTCCAGTGAAGGAGAAAAAAGTGCCAATAAAAACAGCAAGTCCGGATCACTACAAGGCACTCTACCAGCTCTACAAGCAGGTGTACCAATCCAAACCACCAAACTATCTGCTGGGAGTCAAGTTTGCACGTGGATATGTTTACTTCATATGCACAGGTCCGGTAAAGTGGGTTGATTTTGCATCTGAGGTGGTGAAGAATGTGACCAATGAAGGTCACATTCCTATCTAAGTGACCTATGAAGGTCACTTAGATAGGAAAAGAGAACAATGGAAGTTAGAGACTTCCCAAGTATCCACAGGAACCCCAAGTGGCTTCTTAGTAAATACCCCATCTAGAAGTACACCAGCCGGAAGTGGGCTTTTTGTGACTACTCAATCTGCGTTTAGTGTTGAAGTATCCACTTCCTTGTAAGAACTTCTTGTTGAGGTTAGAAAATCTCATGACAATGTATCAGCCGAGTGTCAAAAGGCTAAGGATTCTGTGGTCAAATCTGTTTGCTGATGTGCACCGTTGCGAGGGTGCCCTTGACACCATCCGAATGCACTTCCTTGACGATGCCAATGTACCAACAGGCTTGCTTGACAACCTCCAAGAAAAATTTGACCAAGCAAAAGCCACCCTACAGCAGGCGCAGGTATGCTTTTAAGTCCATCTGATTGTAGTATAATACCTGCAAAGCACCATACGATATGATTTTCCATACCGGTAGGTTATATCATATTTGGTAAGGGTAGATGACAATACCAGTAGGATTATATCGAATTTGGTAAGGGTAGATGACAATACCGGTAGGATGTTAACATACCGGTAGGATTATATCCGACCGGTATGATTACATCTTACCGGTAGGATTATATCCTACCGGTATGATAACATCCTACCGGTATGGTTACATCCGACCGGTATGGTTAGATCCAACCGGTATGATAAAATCCAACCGGTTTTGATGTTATGCTTCCGGTATAATGTTATCCTATCGGTATGATGTTATACTATACAGTATAATAACATCATACTGGTGGGATAACATCATATCGGCAGGATGTAATCATACCAGTATGATAACATCATTATACCGATCTTCAAGCATTCATACTGATTTTATACATGTTTGACATTGTCTGATAACAGAGGTCTCTTGCCTACAGGAAGAGTTATCCAAATTCTTGGAGCGTGAGGAAACCTTTGGTCTCTGTGTCACGTTTGTGACAGACATGATTAGTCAACCAATGCTACCTGAAACCATAGTCTTTCCTGCACGAGTTTCAGCTCCTGGACATAGTGTTGTTCTCATTGATGTGTGCAATGCTTGTGGTGTAAAAATTCATGATCACAATCGCTCAAGCCATGTTGTTCTATTGCCTTGTTCACATGCATACCATGCATTCTGCTATGCTCACTTGGCTGAGAAAGGAAAGTGCATGCTTAAGGATTGCCCCGGAGTTATTTCTGCAGAAGACCAATCCCTTCTAAAGAAGAAGCCAGTTGAACCATGCCCAAAAATAGGTGAGAAAGTTGTTTCAATGGGTAATCAAGTGGTTGATTTTTGTCCTCTGATGTTTTTTCAGGTGGTTGATTTTTGTCTTCTCTGATGTTTTTTCAGAGTCAAGCTGCTTCAGAACTATTGCCGATAAAGACACGGGGAACGATGCAGTGACGCCTGCATACAAGACACCTATGGAGGTTTTGCTTGATGAAAGTGTCCCTGGTAATGCTGAGAAACCTGTTTCGGAAACAACAGAAGAAGAACAAAACTTTGAGGTAAAGGAGCAGAGTACGACTAGTGCTGAAGGGAAAACCCAGATTGAGGAAGACGATGTGTTTCTAGACACTGGCGTACGGATGACAAGATCAAAGACCTCGAGAAAACGAGGCCAATGTGGCAAGAGTAATTTTTTTCATTGATTAAGGCTCTAATAAGTGATCTTTTGCTGCACAGCTTTCTAAAGTTGATGGTTGTGTAGATGTCAGGATGGAGGGAAGTCCCGAGGAGACCCTTGCTCAGCATATAAGAAAGGCAAAAAGAAAAAAAAATCGAGAAGACTGGAGATGAGAAGCCTGAAATGGAGCAAAAAAGCAAGGAAGAGGAAGAGACCCAGGGGCAGTCAAAAGAGGATATGGACATAGAAGACACTAAGGAGATGCAGAATACCGACACAAGTTCTGGCCCTAGACCCAGAGCCTGCAAAAGATTATAGTTTGCCCCCCCTATGTTTCTTTTTATGTAACCACTTCTGAAATTAATATAACTTTCTTTCCCATTCGACGTCTCTTTCATCTTGTGCCTAATTTTTTAACATTGTGTATTTTTATTGTATGATTTCAATCTGTAGATATGTCCTAATTGCATATTTAAATTTGAGTCTTGTGTAATTTTTCATCTGCATATATGTTTTCATTTGAAGAATCGTGCCTTGCAGATAGGTTCAGGGCTGACAAGCAGAATGGCAGGGCTGACATTCGTGCAATATGGAATTACGTGTTGTCTTCTGCAGTGCTCGTGTTTCCTCTATGGTATAGACTAGTTAAAAGAATCCCACTGATATGGCCAAGGCCACCACCTCCGTTGAGCGTCCAGCGTAGGGTTCTCATTTTGGACCTTAATGGATTATTGCTCAAGAAAATTGATGGAAAATATGGTGAAGAATTGCCCTACTGAAATGCGGTATGTTGTTGAAGGGAATACACAGTTTTGGGTAAGGCCCGATGCAGAAGTGTTTCTGAATTTTTGTTTCAGATGGTTTGAAGTGTGGATATGGATCTGCTGCGAGTTTGAGAAGCTCAAACGCACGCTAGCGACAGTGTTCCCTGAACACCACAAAAGATTCAATAGAGTGGTAAGTCAGGCGCAGTGCACAAGGGCCCCTTTTAAATTGGGCGCGACAGATAAACCCGTGTTCCACAAGAATCTCAAAAATTTTCCTGACCTACCACCTAACACACTTATCTTTGATGATTCTGGATATAAGCTAATGTTTAATTCATTGGGCTCATTTCTTGTTTTTCCCAAGATAGAAAAGCAGTCTAAAGAAGTGCGCCTCTGTTTTCCGTCAACCACTGTCATAAATTGGCTGGCACACTGGTTGTACTCTAAGGACAGAATTGAGTATACAAAGAGGATTGTAATTTGTGCAGACAGACAACCTGACGACACCTATGTGCGTCGTTTTTATTGGAAATGGCGGATTGACTTTTTCAAAAAGAAAGGAACAGTTTTTTTTCATTAAAAAAAAGCTTCAAAGTCTATGAAGTGGGCGACTTTTGTCGATGTATTTTTTTGTCGATGGATGTAAATGGAGAATTACTCAGCCTTCTTGTCAATCAATGTAACAGAATTCATGTATAATACATTTACAAGCAAGTTGCACGGAAATACGTTGTATTACATTTTTGAAGTATCTCGTAAATAAAATGAGAGAGAGAGAGAGAGAGTCTGATACCAATATGATACCGGTATGATACTGGGCAATGATTGGTATGATACCGATATGATATTGAGAAGTGACACAGAGAGAGAGAGAGAGAGAGAGAGAGAGAGAGAGAGAGAGAGAGAGAGAGAGAGAGAGAGAGAGAGAGAGACAGACAGAGAGAGAGAGAGAGAGTCGGATACTGAGAAGTGACTGGTATGATACCAGTATGATACTGAGAAGTGACAGAGAGAGAGAGAGAGAGAGAGAGAGAGAGAGAGAGAGAGAGAGAGAGAGAGTCGGATACTGAGAAGTGACTGGTATGATACCGGTATGATACTAAGAAGTGATTGGTATGATACAGGTATGGTACTGAGAAGTGACACACACACACACACACACACACACACACACAGAGGGAGAGGGAGAGGGACTTGTATGATACCGATATGATACTGAGGAGTGACGAATGATACGGGTATGATATTGAGAAGTGACAAAGACAAAGAGAGACCTGTGGCAGCAAGAAAACACTTCAATGGTTGTATCCATGGCCCTATCTAGGTGGGGTGTTGTGTAAGTTGTCTCTATAGCAGAGAGAGAGAGAGAGAGAGAGAGAGAGAGAGAGAGAGAGAGAGAGAAAGCGAGAGAGGACTTGTATGATACCGGTATCATACTGAGGAGTGACTGGTTTGATACCGGTATGATACTAAGAAGTGACTGGTATGATACTGAGAAGTGACAAAGACACACACACACACACACACACACACACACACAGAATGTATGATATCGGTATGATACTGAGAAATGACTGGTATGATACCGATATCATACCGGTATGATATTGAGAAGTTACTGGTATGATATCGGTATGATACTGAGAAGTGACTGGTATGATACCGGTATGATACCGAGAAGTGACAAAAAGAGAGAGAGAGAGAGAGAGAGAGAGAGAGAGAGAGAGAGAGAGAGAGAGAGAGAGAGAGAGAGAGAGAGAGAGAGAGAGGGAGAGGGGGAGGGGCTTGTATGATACCGGTATGATACTGAGAAGTGACTGGTTTTCAAACACAGTTCAATTTACAGTTAAAGGTAGATATACACAAAATTATGCATTATGTATTTCTTAAGATGGTCATAGCTCAAAAGGCATACTATTGTAGATAGACTCACTGACATCAAGTGATATTGTATATAGTTTTGAGTTGTTGGGATGGGGTATCATGGGGATTTTGATTGCCCGAACAAGCTGTGAATATATGAACACCTCTGGCTTTTTGTCTAAAAGCTCGTAGGTCTGCTCATTTATCATACGATAGTAAAACCCTTTGATACCATAGGATCCTCGCCCAATGATATTGCCCCAGTCATCTTCAGCGTCTGAATGAAACTCTTGAATAGCTGCATTGCATTTCACTATATAGAGATCCACTTTTTCTTCATTGTCATTTGGTGCGGGAACAACAAAATTATCACCAACAATAAGAGCTTGACTGAGGGTGTCATAGTGTCCTTCGTACGCTGCATCCTCATTTATTTCGTCGTCATCGTCTTCCCCTTCTTCTATAGGCTCCAAAATAAGGTATGTCCAGAAAGGAACGTGTGACTTGCTCACACATCTCCTCCACTTTTCCTATTTACATGCACTACAGAAACAAGACAATGAACGTGTTCTCAAAGCAGTTGTATCATGCTCTGAATATGCAGAAACAGAGTGCATTGAGCGGGTATTTTTTACAACCTTCACATCCCAATTTTTTCCCCTTTCGACATCCCCCAATTCAATCACCCAAAAAATCATGCTTACATAACGGGCCTGGGATGCATAGGTGGCTGTACCACCATCTGACATGGTCCGTCTCAATAATTCCACAACATCTGCAACATAATCTATCTTTGGGCAGTTTGGCTGCAATTGGTATTGAGTTAAAGACCTTCTTATCACTGCTCCCGCACCGTCGTGTTCTCCCTTACCATGGCCGGATCCAAAAAAGTTCCAAGACATTTTTCATCCCGTAAAAACACTGTATCTGCATTTTATTCAATGGATAGAAGAAGATTAATATACTCTTGGCACAATAAAATTACCAAAAAAAACACGTATTATTATATTACTGATGTTAGACAAGCATTTTATTACAACTTTAATGCCAATATTATAGGTCTCTATATTAAAACCACCTTCACATAATGTTTGTAAGAACATGGTATACCTGGCAAGGAAATAGAATGGTCTTCTTGCTTTGAATTGTGAAGCTGCTCCATCAGACCATACCCAATGACGCCTTATGTTTAGACCAAATTGCTTTAGCCATTCCGCATGTTTCAGAAAACAGTGTTGAACAAAATGTGTGTCATGTTGCTTGTCATCTGAAATGAAGAAGTGAATTGTCTTGTGGATGTCACCTGCATAATATAAAAATCAGAAATTATTGAAGGCTTAATACAAAAGAAATAATACTGATCTAGGGTGATGTCATTACCTGTAATTCGGAAATATGTTATGTGCACAAAAATAGTTACTTGATTTGAATACCAGTGCATGGACTGAGAATCTCATTTTGTTCTTTGAAACTATAATTTTCAGCAAAGTCAACAACTGACACGACAAAATCTTCTAGAAAGCTTTGTATACATTCCTTATATTGTTCTGCTTGCCATCTATACACAAAATTATGAATTATGTATTTCTTAAGATGGTCTTTGAACATGACTGAGAGATCCTGGCATGATATTTCCTTATGCGACAAGACTTTCCTTTTCTTCTTCTGACCATCACGCGCAGTTCCTACTTCTAGGTCCTCAAAAATATTCACCACAATCTTTTTAGCAATAAATGCAGCCTCTGCAGCACAAAAATCTAACTTATCCAGGCCACACCTTTTACATTGACCACTCAAGCAGGCAAGGGCATGGAAGGTGGACGTATCTGATTTTGGACACAGTATATAGTCCAATAAGGCAAGGGCATGGAAGGTGGACGTATCTTATTTTGGACACAGTATAGAGTCCAATAAGGCTGTTACACTCTTGATAGAGTTTTTTGGTGCCTTGCATCCACCATTGTCTTTGCATATGTTGCATTGACATTGGCAAGATTTTCCATGCAGGCCGAATACAAAACTTCGTATGTGATTTATGGCATCCTTTAGGAAGGACATTTGAACATGTGAAATGCAGCAGCAAGTATATCGGTCTCTCAATTTCCGCACAAAATATGGCTTCATGTACTCAAACGCCCGCTGCCTTATTACAATTTCAGGGTATTGTTCTTTGAAGTTGAGAAAGAGCTCCACCTACAATGAAAGACATATATGGTTAAAGAACATTGAAGAAAACTGCATGTTTTTATTATCTTTGAAGAAAACTGTTACATTACTATAAACCAGTATTTTTATTTCAAACCAGTATGTTTTTTCACTTAATTGGTTAGGCAAACCAGTACATATAAACACATGTCCTTGGTACGTACCAGTGGTATATAAGTGTCAACCAGTTCAAATGTTCTTACTGTTGATGTAAACCAGTCTTTTCATTTAAAACCGGTATGTTATTTACCTAACTAGTACATGTGAGTACTTAACCACGATGTATACCAGTGAGAAATAAGTGTTAAAAAAAATGAACACGTGCCCTTGGTACGTACCAGTGGTATATTAGTGTCAACCAGTTCAAATGTTCTGACTATTGATGTAAACCAGTCTTTTCATTTAAAATCGGTATGTTATTTACCTAACATGTACATGTGAGCACTTAACCACAATGTATACCAGTGAAAAATAAGTGTTAAAAAAATGAACACATGTCCTTGGTACGTACCAGTGGTATATAAGTGTCAACCAGTTCAAATGTTCTTACTACTGATATAAAGCAGTCTTTTCATTTAAAATCGGTATGTTATTTACCTAACCAGTACATGTGAGCACTTAACCACGATGTATACCAGCGAGAAATAAGTGTTAAAAAAAATGAACACATGTCCTTGGTACGTACCAGTGGTATATAAGTGTCAACCAGTTCAAATGTTCTTACTGCTGATGTAAACCAGTCTTTTCATTTAAAACAGGTGTGTTATTTACCTAACCAGTACATGTGAGCACTTAACCACAATGTATACCAGTGAGAAATAAGTGCTAAAAAAAATGAACACGTGTCCTTGGTACGTACCAATGGTATATAAGTGTCAACCAGTTCAAATGTTATGACTGCTGATGTAAACCAGTCTTTTCATTTAAAACCGGTATGTTATTTACCTAACCAGTACATGTGAGCACTTAATCACGATGTATACCAATGACAAATAAGTGTTAAAAAAAATTTAATGGATATGTAAACCAGTATTTTCCTTTCAAACCGATATGTTTTTTACCTATCTGACATGACAAACAGTACATGTGAACACTTGACCAGTACATGTGAACACTTAACCACGATGTATACCAGTGAGAAATAAGTGTTAAAAGATTTTTACTGGTTATGTGAACCAGTTTTTTACCTAATCAGTTTATACATATCATACGCGTGTGAAAGTATGCGTCTGCAAACATATGTTTCAGCAAACATACGTGTATGATAAAAAATATGTTTCCATTTATATTATCCTTCACATCCAATATTTAACTACTCTTAGTCTAGGACCAAATACAGATTCCCCTTATTTCCATTTATAACTTCCTTCATATCCGATTTCAAATCTACTCTTATCAACCCAATTATAGTGCATTAGGGCCAAAAACGACTCAAAAAGGGCTGTTTGTTAGTCTAAGGATTAAGGAATAGTCCAATAGTTATTTGACACGTATACAAAATTATGGCACTCTTGTCTCCTCTATTGTGGGTTTTGGTGGTCCTATTTTGATGGAGAACCGCTAAATGTCTTGATCACAAGGCTGAGACTGCTATATTTAGGTGCTTTCGGCGAGAGAGCTCATTAAATTTGCGGCTCAAAGCAATGAAGTCTCGTCTTTTATTCTATTTTATATTTCACAAAAGCGTTGTCAAAAGATACGAAATCTATGTCAGAAGGCTCTCAAAACAAGAGAATTAATGACAAATCACCTACTTTTTTCAAACGTATACCTTTCTCGCTCTCTAGTTTGTGAGAGGTTTTAGTTTCTCTAGTTTCCGTCTATACTTTCTTTCTTCTCTAATCTCTGAGTTTCCATGGCGTCTTTTGCACGTCGCCCTTCACATAACATAACTTCTTGTGACTTTCATAACGTTAGAGAGGATGGTCTTTTCGTGTGAATGACTGGGTAACAATGCTTCCTTCATGCAAAGGTGTACACAGAGTGAAGAGAACTAAACGCGATAAAGTAAAAAACCATTGGAAAGGTCATGTTCTTTCTTTCAAAGTGATCGACAATGGCTGGCTAGCTAAGGTTCAACATGTGTACACGGCCAAGGATATGGTGTTAGACTGGGAAGAACATCCCACACTGCATTCTTACTGTAAGTACAAAAAAAACTATTTGATACAGTGAATGTTTTTCATTATCCCATTGTTTTTCTCATTTTTTGATTCCATTCCAGATATATTTCCTTCAACAGCTGTGGAATGGCAACCTGTGGAGAGTCTGAGTGGGATGTTCAAAGCAATGCATAAAGGGATTGCAGATGCTATGTATGCTGACAAGCCACCTTCCTTTTACAAAACAATGGATTTGTTTGTCTATTTTGCAGAATACAAAGTTCCATCACGAGGTGCATATGGAGAACTACATCAGTTACCCGTTCCCACCATAAGTTCACTTGATTGGGAAGCTCCTGACGCATGTACTATATCAAGCTTCAAATCCAAGATCAAAGAAGACATCCTTAAAGCTATATCTCCGGGCAGGATATCAAGAAGGATTAAAGTTCAATGGTTCTTGCCTATACATGTCTTTGTGGCATGTTTCAAACAAATGGATTTGCAGAGGACAAAGACGATGTGGCTTAATAGAAGACTTTCTATGACTGAACTTGATAATGTTCTTGGAGACGGATGGAGCACCAAAGAAACTTTCCATATTGGTGACAATATTAGTTGTAGAGTAAGCCCAAATTCTATGTCTATCTCATATCAACTATGTCGTCAATCATTAGTTCTGGGCTACGACTATAGGAGATGGAGAAGAAAATTAGGTAGCTGGGTTCCTCTCGACTCTGAGGAAAATTGTCCAGAGTTTGAACTAAAGGTCACAGTACATCCACACACCGAGTATAGAAGCTTGATAGTAACAACAAATTGGAGACTAAATGAGGTTAGAGAATCTCTTGAGTTTCTTGATGAAACATCTCCCGAGTATAGATTCAAAGTGGATGAAATTGTGGTGAGCACAAGGATGGAGAATTCAACCTCTTGCATCACATGCCTTCCCCCAAAAAGAGTTGTATTTGAGCCACTTGCAAGGACTTGAAAAAACAAGTTCAATATTGTAATCATTTTGCAAATATATTTATCTTTTCTCTACTTATGTTGTTTTAAAACTTACATGACATCATGATACACATTTAAGAATCGAAAGTTGCATTAAGTATTTGAAGTACAAAATTATGAATCACCAAAGGGTATATATATATGTTCATATGGACAAAATGAACAAAAGTGTAAATAGCTTTTGTGGACTATTCAATCATGAAATTCCAATTTTCTTTTTGCCTAAGAGGATTCTGCATCCTCAGAGACCCTTTTCCTTTTGTGTTCAGAAGGGGGTGAAAGTTTAGGAGTGGGTGGTGGTGGTGACTTGGCAAGGGTTGGTGCTTTGGACCCCTTAGGGCTTGGCACGGGTGACTTGGCAGGGGTTGGTGCTTTGGGCTCCTTAGGACTGGCTGTCTTGGGTGATTTGGCAGCTTTCTTTGACAACATAAATGGTAGCTTGAAAGGTGAGCTAGGTGCCTCCCCCTTATTGTTCTTAAGTGTACGACGCTTTTGAACCTTAAATTTCAATGGTGAGTGGAATGGATGGCCCTTTGTATCTGCTCTTTTTTTTGCAGGACTCTTAGTGGGACTCTTTCCCTTGGCAGTCTTCTTAGTGGGACTCTTCCCCTTGACAGGGATCTTCTTTTTGGTAGGACTCTTCCCCTTGGCAGGGATCTTCTTCTTGGGACTCTTCCCCTTGGCAGGACTCTTCCCCTTGGCAAGGATCTTCTTCTGGGGACTCTTCCCCTTGGTAGGACTCTTCACCTTGATAAGAATCTTCCTGTGATCCTTTTTCTTTGTATGGATCTTTGCAAGACTTTTCTTCTTTTGATCCATTTTCTTTGCATCCAAACCTTTGGTGGCTCTATCTTTCTTTGGTGGCAAAGGAGAATCTGGATCATTTGGATTTATTGATCTTTCCAAAACCATAGAAACAGCCTTCTCTCTCACCCACGTGACCCAAGACTCTGGATAGTCATGCAACTGAAAAAAATAGAAAAAGGAACTAAAGGACATGACATACATACATAAAACATCAAAATAAATACATGACCACACTTACAATGAGTGTAGTCATCCGGCACCTTGACTCAAGATATCTCCATGCATTTGCAAGCACCCTCCATCCACAAGATGTTGAGTCTGTCTGTAAAGGAACTTTTTGATTGTAGTACTTGAAAGCTTCTATATTGTAATCCTTGTTTGTGGTACTCAGGTGACCAACAATAAGTTTGGCAACACTGCAAGAAGACATTGAATCAAAAAGCTACTAATAGAAAACAATGGGCCATCATCAAGCATAGATTATGCTTCATACTTACAGTTTACTTTTCCCATGGATACTTGACAATGAATTCATAAATATAATATCTTTCTCCAAAAGATTGAAGATAATAAGACTCCAATGTCCTCTACAAAATAGAAAACAAATTAGCTAAGAATACCACAAAATGTTAAAAATAACATGTAAGGAGTTAAGAATTACCCTTCAACATAGGGGTATAATATGTAATTGCAGGTCAGCATGTTAAAATCATTAAAAAAACTTGAAAGGGTTCCTTGCTTGTTGAAAAGGCACTATGTCACTAGAGGGTCAACTATGGCAATTTGCATAGCTAGAGCCTCTGGAAGATCCCTCATAAGACACCTGGAAAAGGAAATACAAGCCACAATGAGCCCCTTGTGCCTGTCTGCCATGCACATGCACATTATAATAAGGGTAAATTACCAAAATACCCCTCTAATTTGAGGAAATTCCCAAAATACCCTTCAAATTTCAAAAATTCCCAAAATGCCCCTGATAATTTGTCATAAATTCCCAAAATGCCCTTCAAATTTTCCAAAATTCCCAAAATACCCCTTGTTGGGAGACTAAATTTCTCAAAAAATAAATTTTTCTGTAGGTCTTCACAAGAAGAGTGATTGTCTATCGTACAAGATGCTAAAACTACAATTTGAGTTGGTTACGTAGGCTTTGGAGATGAATTGCTTCACTATTTTTAGACATAATTGCCTTTTTTGCGATGGTAACTGGTGACAAATTACATGCTGAGCACTCAAAAATGGATCTCAATTGTCAAAAACAAATGAAGATTAGAAAATCTTGAACATTCCAACCAAAATAGATACAAGGGTATTTTGGGAATTTTTGAAATTTGAGGGGTATTTTGGGAATTTCCTCAAATTAGAGGGGTATTTTGGTAATTTTCCCTTATAATAATTAGCAAAGCAACACACCTGAGAGAGATATAGAGCACAGTGTCACCAAGCTCAATGTTGGGATTTACAAGCATACTTGTGTCTTGAGGGAATATGTCCAAATATGCCTCAGTATCTCCAAACAAGGAGACATCCACCACCATTTGGCCTGTGACTTTTTCATAAAGAAGAGAGTTGGATGCTCTTAAAATTTCAGCTTGCTCTTTAAGGATAGCATCCTCGGATATCATGTCTTGCTCCTTCTCAACTTCCTTTCCTGCTTTAATATCCTGGGACTTTCTTGTCTCGTACTCATGTGTAACATCCTCAATGACAACCCCAGAATCTTTTTGCTGCCTGGAAGGAGGGATGTTTAAAATTTGGAAGGCTCTAAGATCCTCACTAGGAATGAGCTCAAGAGCCTTATCAAACTTGTACCTTAGCCTTGACATAAGCACAAAATCTTTGCTCATAAGTGTGACCCTGTGAGCAAATGCAGCTGCAATGTAGCTATCATTCATAAAGTCTATGAGAAAATCCTCAACAGCTTCCTAAAGGCACATCACAGCTTGAGACTGCCACCTTACCGAGACAAAAGTTTTGATATTCATCATGCTTACAAGTCTATCAGATATCTCTTTCACAACCCTCATGAAAGAGAGCTTTGGAATTAGTAGACAAGTAGACTTTTGTGCTTTTCTTATTTCTCTTAGGGACTTCACCTGATAATTCAATGTTTTTCTGGCAGTGGGCCTCTGATGAGGTAGTGGAGGGGGTGCTTTCTCTGCATCTTTCTCAGCACCACCTATTTCTGGATCAGTTGGGGCTTGGTAGACCTTCCTTGCAGTTTGCTTAGTCCTAGCCATTTGGGTAAAAGAACACACCATGCGACAGAGGGGTAGGCCACAACCTTCAAGATGTTTTTATCGCGCCGTGTGTGAGAAGAAGGGTAACACGATGGGATAGAAGGGTGACCCAAGCTGTGGAATAGGTCCGTATCGCGTCGTATGTGACCACCGGAACATGCAAAAAGAATCTCACAAAACTCCCTGTACGACACAATAGAGGGCGCAACCACACCTTAGAACAGAGCAGTATCACGCCATATGTAAGGTGAAATCTTAAAGCCGAGAAAATCCCCCGCACGACGCGATGAGAGCCCCACCTAACAGTTGCAACATACGCTTATCGCGTCGTATGGGAAGCCATGAGCATTTCGAGAAAGAGACTTCCACAACGCGGTAGAAGGCACACAAACACCTTAGGACATGGTATAGAGCCTTGTATGCGAGGTCAAATCTTTATGCCGAGTCGATCCCCCGCACGACACGATGAAAGGTTCACCAAGACTCTGGAACTTGCGCCTATCGCGTCGTAAGGGATGCTTAGAATATAGAAAGCGGTAGAAAGTAGAAGGTGCGCCCACATGCCCAACAGTTCCAGTCGCGTCGTTGAGAAGAAACTTACCTTGGCTTAGTGGACGGATGACTCGAAGTACGGGCAGTTGAGGACGAAACGACGCGAATGTCGAGTATAGAAGAAAGCACAAAATGAGCACGTGACAAGGGTTTATATGTATAAGGCCGTCCGTACGACGACCATTGTACACAGGCCATGTGGCACGTGTGCATGGCTGACACGTGTCACTAACGGTCATATATCGGATATATATAAAGCTTGGTCTCAAATTTTAAAAATGTTGCACGTTCACTTATCGCATACAATGCGAGATATCGTCTATTTTTATGTAATCCTTTCGCCTCGCACAATCTCATCTTTGCAAATTGCACATTGGTGGACCCTATCGCTTCTTGTTTGCGTTGTCTCGTACGACGCGCAGGGAAGAAGTTCCAAAGGTTGGGTCCAACGCCTATCGCGTCGTTTGGTGTTGTTTTACGGTTTTGTGTGGCTTTGTCCCGCACGACGCGCAGGGAAGCAATTCCAAAGGCTAGGTCCAGCATCTATCGCGTCGTTTGGTCCGTTTGGTGTTTGTGTGGCTTTGTCCCGCACGACACGCAGGGAGGCATTTCCAAAGCTTGAGTCAAGCGCATATCGCATGGTCCGGGTTCATTTTGCTGTGGTACATTGGCACTAGTACGTTTGCAAACGTTGGACGTATTCCCGTACCCTGTATCTAGCTTCACCTGTCGACTTTTCCTCTACCATGATTGAAGGCCGGGAGGAGATTTTGGAGGAGAGTCCAAGTGAGAAACTATTGGTGGCTGTGATGGATGGTGGTGACATGGAGGTGTACACCAAAGCATATGAAATATTCAATCCTGTGTTTGATCTTGCAGCTTTGTTAGACCATTTGAAAGACTTCTTGGCAGAAGAATTCAAAGAGTTTGAAGAAGCAGTTGAAGGTAAGTGTTTGGTTTTAGATGGGAAGGCTTATTGTCATCTAACCGAATATACTACAAACTCAATTGAGAAGAGCAAAGTAACAAGGAGGTTTGGAAGATTTTCTAAGAAGACTTTCTTTGTTTGTCCACCTACCATTTCTTGTCAATTACATTTGAAACCTTGTAACCTTGTTCCAAAAGAAGTTGCTTTTCTTTTCTTTTTGTTCCTTAAAGTTGACATGCAAGGCACAGCTGATGAAGTGAAAGATACAAATGAGGCAACAAATAAAAATGTTTCCACAGTTTTGCAGCTTGAGAAAAGTGAAATTCTAGAAGAGGAGGAAGTTGATGTTGCAGCTGAGGAGCAGAAGAGTGCAAATTTTGATGTTGCTCAATTTAGAGCTAGTACTGTCATTGATGAGCCAACAGATGAGGTAGAGGTATCTGAAGCTTCCCTTACTATTCCAAACCTTCCCTACTTCTTTATCAATCGGAAAGAGTATATTCCTCTCCATCATATCCAGTGTTTGCTTAATATGAGGGAGGACTACTGTATTGCAACCATTTCTAAAGCTTCTGAGGTGGCCAAAGATTTTATTGACACAGAAGAAGAGTCAAAAGAGGAGTTTTTGGAACTTGATCTTCATACATCCAATAAAGATTTTTTGCCTACTCCTGATGCACTTGCTCTATGCATGAGAAGAGTGGAAGAGGAAAAACCTTCCCTCAAAGATGAGGATTTTGAGAAGAGGCTTGTTGAGCTTGGCATCCAATCTTTTGGCAGAGACTTTAAGCTGAAAAAAATTGGAAAGGAAGTTGACATAAGAGAGATGACCGGATCATGCAATCTCCTTCAAGAAAAAGTCATTGCCGAAGATGAATTGCAAAAGGTGATCTCCCTACTGAAATCTTTCTTTTTTTTCAAGTTAGTTTTAATTACTCATTGTCTTGTTTTGCAGATTGAACTCCTTGACAAAGACAATTTTCTTGGGAGAGCTAAAGGCTCGAGAGGGAAAGCAATAGAGGGCTCTTCAAGAAGGAATGCCTCCTCTCTCATGCACTACATGCCTACATTGGATAGTTCCACCTTCTGTGCTTTCCACATGCAGTATTCTGAAGATCCTGAGTTGCCAATGTTTGCACTGAAGATATTGTCACGGTTTTTAGGGTACACTCCCCTTCAAATCAATGCAAACAAGATTATGGTACTTGAGAGAGCAGCAGCACTTCGAATGTTTGGATATGCTGTAGGATTCAATGCCTCAAGAGCAGGATACTTTCTTTGCTACTCTAGCTATGCAGCAGCAGCTGAGGAGACAAATGTCAACCTTCTTGGGAGCTATAAAAGAAGAAAGTTTTTGAGATATAGGGGTGACTGCTACAGATGAGAGCGTGGTTGCCCTCCTAGAGCGGAGTGCTACGCCGGCCACGACGAGAGAGAAGAGAAGAGAGGAGAGAAGAATAACACAAACACTGGGTGCAATCTTCCCCCGTGCAAGAGTGACCATTTCCCTCTTGCACGTATTTAATTTATAGATTCTTGAATGGTCAAAGTGAGTACAAACTGGACGGCCGGTCATAAATGTCCAAAGCTCATAAAGAGCACTTGAATAATAAAATGTACATAAAATATGATATCCTTTTGCAATAGCTTAGCTCGGTCAAGCCTTTTCCACCTGTCTCACAGCTGCAATAAATAATAAGATATCAATTCCATAACATACCTCTCCCTTGGAAAGCAACTGTCCTCAGTTGCGAAGATAAAAATCTGCAAACAATACTTGTCAAAAACAGTGAGTAGTATGTTGTGTCAAAAACATCACATTAAAAATTTTAAAAAAAAAACTAAACAACATTAGCTTATGCCTGCCGTCATCCACATACTACCTATTCTAGTGTCCCATACCACTAGAATAAGTAGTATATGTCAGACCCTGATGAATCAGGATATCATTGGTCACACTCATTATTAATCTCATAATGTCAAGTCCCATCACATAAACACTGCCATAATAATCACCAGATACCAAATCCCAATCCAAATCCAATTCCACAGTATAATTCCAAATCCAAATCACTTTCATTATGTACCCGGGTAACAAAATCATACCAGTTGCAATGGTGGCCAACCACTGCAGCATGATTTTGTGATCGGTGTTGCCTAAATCGGCAAATCTACACCAATAAGACGTGCTGCCTAAATCGGCGAATCTGCACTAATGCTGCCTAAATCGGTGTATCTGCATTTGATATTGCTTAAAAATCATGAATTTTTTATTTATCAATGTGCTGCCTAAATCGGCGGATCTGCACCAAGATGAGTATCTACACACTTCCTAAATCGGCGAATCTGTGTGTCCGTGACCAATAGACTAGGCTAGGCATAGAAAAAAGTCAAAAAATAAATGACCTGTTTGATATGAAATTGGAAGAGACTAGAATGTGGAAACATATACTAAATGTTAGCCATCATCACACACCACCTGAGCTCATGTAAGTAGTGGTATGACAAGTTATCGCCGGAAGAGTCCAATCAAAGAAAGTAGAACCCATGACATGAGAAACAATGGATTTTGCAACATAATGTAAACAAGTAAGGAAGTTATGTCTTCTTAAAAGCATTTGGAAAAATTATTGTCTGTTGCAAAGATGCTTGGGTATTTATAGCGATGTGAAAATATCTGCAAGAAGACGCACTTAAAAGAGATGAAATATAATAAACATTAATTTATCAAACCACTATTAAACTAAAGGATTTGCACATAAGGAGATGTGGTGAAGGGTGGGGAATTTGGAGGGGTCAAGGTAAGAGAGGAGATGGGATAGGTACTTGTGTTGAATTAGATAATATTACTTGAGGTCTAAAGATACATAGATAGATCTTACTTATAAGAATAATTGAAATGATGTTTCAAGAGGGGTATTATCAGAATGCATTAAGAAATGACATACCTGGAGCTTGATATGAGAACATTGTATTTAGATTTTATCTGCAAAACTTGTCTAAAAAAACAAAGCACTAAAAACAACTTTGTGTTAAATTCAACAACAATCTAATCATACACTAAATTTACATGGCCAAAAGGCGGAATATCTTGAGGCTATTGAAACAAAGGTCAAGAGCAAAATTCATCATTTTGAGTAATGTTATGCACGTTAGAACAAACCAAAGTACAGATGCCATAAAGTTCAAGCCGCATAGATGGGTGTCGGGTATCGGTGAGGTGGATTGTATATGTGAGGAAATTTTTAAACCATTGATTGTTGTTAGAAGAAAATTAGAAGCTAGTAAAATTTCACGAGTGTTATTGAAACTAGCTAAAATAGCAAAACATCGGCTAGATTCCATGCTTTCCTTCAAGTAAATCGGTAAAGTTTTACAAATTTTGGGTGAATACCTGAGAATCTTTAAATTTTGACCTAAAAAACAAAAGAGATTTACGTGTGCCCTTATTGTCTTCATTTAGGAAAATTGTTTTTCGCAAACCCTAACTCGATCAACAAACATTTCTATGATTACTCTGATTCAAAGTTTGATTTCGATCATTGCTCTCTCACAGAGAATCTCGTGAAAAATATCGTAGGAGCTACTTTCGATGGTCATCTTTGAACGGATACAACAAACATTCAAATACCAAGAGACATAGGAGCACTTATCTCCACCTTAAAGATAAACACACAAATCTCAAAGCCAAATTAAAAAAATTATATACATATATACACACACACTGGCAAGGTTGAAAACTGCAACCCTTCCCACCTACGGGAAAGTGTGTCTCCGCTTACAATCATGCTGCTTGAAAACTCAAGAAGCCCGGTGGCAAGGCAAAATAATGCTCCAGTCGTATCCCATGCTATCATCCCCGAGCATGGGCTTGTTCGGCTCCGAGGCATCTCCTTTTCTTCACATAGATGCTAGATGAGCCAAACCTCGCTTGTGGCCACGTTTTCTCGTGTGCTCTGCTACACCCTATAGGATCTTCCTCTTCTGACAATGGGGTACAATAGGCATCGCCCAGCCCCAACATTAGTATCTAACCAATGCAAACGTCCGCAATGACGCGGAAAGCATGGGATAGCACCTCCAAGGCCTGGGCAAACTGCTCCTCCAGCATTCCTCCTCCCTCTCTTCTTCTTTGGCCCAAGCGCGGGCTCACATTTCTTGTGTTTGCGATGAGGTCTCCACTTCATCTTTGGACGAACTTCGAGTTACAGGGGCACCTCCTGTTGCGCGTGTGTCCCAGTGGGCAGGTAGCTACAAATTGTTGGTTGCCGAATGACGAGAGGAGTATGGCAAGAGTGGGAGAGTTTTTTTTTTATTTTGGATAGAGACAAGGGAGAAAGGAAAAATATGTACTGCTGGAGGAGTGCGCCAATCAATGGGAGTGTGTGTGTGTGTGTGTGTGTGTGTGTGTGTGTGTGTGTGTGTGTGTGTGTGTGTGTGTGTGTGTGTGTGTGTGTGTGTGTGTGTGTGTGTGTGTGTGTGTGTGTGTGTGTGTGTGTGTGTGTGTGTGTGTGTGTGTGTGTGTGTGTGTGTGTGTGAGCAGAGATGAAGAAGGAGACAGCATGTTGGTGGGATAGAGAGAAATTAGGGAGAGGCAGAAGCGGGGTGTTGGCGCGAGCAGTAAATGAGGGGGGGGGGGGATTATCTCCCACGTCTTTGCATGGCATGTGTGAGCCGGAGGGATTAGTGTGTACTGCAGCCCGCCAGTGGACAACGAGATCGAGTGAAAGTTCTTGGCAGCTAAACAGTTCGAAAGAGAGAGAAACCGAGCGGCTGCATGAAGTTGGAGGAGTCAGGGTGGCCGAGTGGTTTAACACTAGGTTGGTAATGGGACACTTTTATGTCCTGGGACATTTTTATGTCCTGTTAAGTGACCATTTTCCTTGAATTATGTCAAGAGTTTCAAAGTGGATTTTGAGGTGCTATCTGTCTAGAAAGTTGTCTCATGAGCTGAAAAAAACTCGACATTTTTTTGGAATATCAATTCCATCTTTAGCCTTGTCCTTGCACAACATTTCACAACCTAAACTATGTGAAAAAACGGGTCCTATTTTTGGCTTTTTTCAACTTTTTGCAACTATACCACTCTAAAATTCATGTTTGTGAGGTCTATAATGCTAGAGAACTATCTTTAGTAGTCCTCAACATGTGCTAATGCTTCTAGGGAGAAATAAATGTTAAAGTTGTAACTTATGACCAAATTACAAAAATTGTCAAATCCTTTTTTTAGCCAATTTTAGCTCTTCTATGATTTTTTTGGTGGCTTTCATGATATCCAAATGCAGTTTTGATTTTTTATGTTGCATATTGTAACATAAAGCTAATATTCCTTGAGTTTTGGGGCACCTAATACCCTATTTTGCATAGTAGACAATGATGGTTGATTTTTTCAATTATAGAAGAAAACGAAACGTTCTAGTATATCAAGTATAGCTTTTTCAATATTGTTAGTTTCTTGTGAAAACTACATGCATTTTGTAGGTAGTAACCATATCTAGTCATAAGGATCAAATTTGGCTAGATATTGAATAGTTTCTATGGGATTCTACAACTCATAATGTTGAACCCAGTTTTTTCATGTTTGCTGTATTTAGCACTTCATCTTTGTCCCCAAGATTCCCCTTGGTAAGAGATGTATTATTCTTTTGACATGCTCCATGGCTGCTTATGAACCTAAAAGACAATAGGGAACTAAGAAAACATGCATATATTATTTGTATTGAGCGTGGCTTTAGAAACTTTGATGATAGGTTTGCAGAATGGTAAAAATTCAACTTTTTTGTACCTATTTATTTTGGCAAAACAAAAAATAGTGAGTGAGAAGCAATCATATGTTCTGATCACCAACCCATTGAAGTTACCTAGGGAATTTATCTCAAGTCCTACAAAAATCCCTAATCTTATTTTTATGCAACAAAACGTAAGAAATGACTGTTTTGATGAAAATGTACCGGTCCATCAACTTTGGAGGCTTGGTGTGACCAAAAAATGAGAAATTTTACAAGTTTCTTATTTTTTCCATGTGTAGTAGGCCTTGAACTATAACCTCATAAAAGGATTTTACAAAATGAGTGGATCTACTATGGTTTTGGAGGTTTTTTTCAAAACCCTGAAAGGACACTTTTATGTCCTGTTAGGTTACCAACCTAGTGTTAAGGTGCCAGACTCCAGTTATGGTTCTTGTGAGAGAGCGAGAGTGGTTGAGGTTGGTCGAAGTGAGTGTCAACAGATACATAGGGACAACTTGCATGTTGGGCTGCATGGTGCGCTATGGAATCGCTGCTAAGGAGAGAGTGAGAGAGAATTGGACTGCGCGTGTACTGTGTGTACGAAAAAGAGGGACGGTTGCTACTCGTTAACGGACCACAGCAGCATGCTGCATGGCAACTAGCCAAGGAGAAGTGGGGAGAGAGAGAAAGAGAGCGGGAGAGTGAGAGACAGTGGACGATTAGCAGCTACCTGCATATCTCACCATTAAAAAAAAATGGTGTGAGTGTTACTTGTAATTGTTGGCGTATGCATGTCACTAGAGAAACAGTGGCGTATGCATGTCAGCAGTGACGCTTGCCAGGGTATGGGGATGGCTACGCCAAAGTACGAGTATGGATGGGCAACGACTGTCGTAGCCTGGTCGATGGTGTCTCATGGCGTCTACGGCTGTAGATGACGTGGCATGGCTATTCCTGAGACTTTCCCATTTTTATTTTTATTTTATATTGCCTTCTTTTCTAATCAAAACCCGAGCTCTTGAGAGCCAGGCCCTCCTCATAGCAATGGTCTCCAACTTGCTAGAAGCAAAAGAACCACCTCGACACTGTGTGCCAGGTGGAGTATTGATTATCGAAACTCCCACCCGATCGGCTATTTTGAGCATCTTCTTTTGGGGGCGTGGCAATTAATTTTTTCTATTCTACTCTTGTCTCTTTTCCTTCATCTTATACTTGCATGATCCTACTTGCTCTACTTGTCGTTCATCTTGGACATAGTTGCACAATTCCGGACACGATTCAAAGGTCTCTTATGATTATTACTACAACAAATCTCCTTAATTTATTCTTTCACTTATTTTCCAACTCTATGAACATTCATTAAGTCTTGATGATCGCGGTCTCATGTGCTCTCATATTCTCTTTGTACTCACAAAAAATTTATAAAAAAAAAATTTACCACTATTGTAGAAACTAAAGCCTCTAATCATGCCATTACTACGGGTCCTTCAACACTCAATTTCACGATTCTAGCTATCTTATTTGAGTTACTTAATTTTCTTCTAATTTGATGAGGGATTGACCTTAACTATCCTAAAATTAATTAACTTTTTTGTGAAAATCATGTGTATGAAAAAAGAACAGACTAATAAATTTAGATGATTGCACTTAGCTTTCTTCTGATTATCTGAATCTTCAATATTTGGAGCGTAGCCTTGGCTCTGATACCACTGCTACAGACGAGAGCGTGGCTGCCCTCCTAGAGCAGAGTGCTACGCCGGCCACGACGAGAGAGAAGAGAAGAGAGGAGAGAAGAATAACACAAACACTGGGTGCAATCTCCCCCCGTGCAAGAGTGACCATTTCCCTCTTGCACGTATTTAATTTATAGATTCTTGAATGGTCAAAGTCAGTACAAACTGGACGGCCGGTCATAAATGTCCAAAGCTCATAAAGAGCACTTGAATAATAAAATGTACATAAAATATGATATCCTTTTGCAATAGCTTAGCTCGGTCAAGCCTTTTCCATCTGTCTCACAGCTGCAATAAATAATAAGATATCAATTCCATAACAGTGACATGCCTGGAGATATAAAAAAAAATGAAAAACTGATGTGAATTTGATAATTTTTTGCACCAAAATATCTTTTTTGAATTTGGATCTCTTTAGAAAGATTCAGTACAAAGTTTCAAAGTGAAGCATTAATCTCAGATCTGTGGTTGAGCAACATGGTTGTTTGATCTCATCCGTTGTAATTGCCTCCTATAGAACCAATTGAATAATTCCTTTAGTGCATTGCTCCTTCTTTGTCCACCTCCCTTTCTCGTACATTTGAAAAAAGAAGTCCTCGCTTGATAGTGAGATTTTTCCATTCCCTGAGTATTCCATGTTGCAAGGGGTCCTTGTTTTGCAAAATATGGTCCATGCAGGTACAGAATATGCTAAAAATAAAAAAAAAGTTAGTTGAACTCAATAGGATGCAAAGTAAAATACTATCCAGACTTTAGAAATTAATTGAATACTCACCAAGTAATATGTGATGTCTTTTGCTCCCCAAGCATCTGTAATAGCGGTTATTAAAAGTTTTATTGTGTTTTTAAAGTCATCTGCATAAGTAGCAGAGCTAACTTGTTGTCTCAAAACTTTCAAAAAATTGTCGAGCTTCTTCCACACTTCAATGCGTTTGTTGGCTACATCTCGTCTACTTTTGACATTGGTTGTTATAACACAAAGATACTTCCAGCAGTTCCACATAGCATCAACTTGCTTGTTGTCATGGTTACTCAAAAATCTTCCGGCTTTCGCTCCACCCATTGAAACATCTTGCAAAACATCACCGGTTCCTTTTGAAAGAGTGGGATCTTATTTTAGATGCACTTGACCACCATGAAAACCCATTTGAGAGAGCAAAGCCTCGCATTTTTCTATTCACTCGTCTGCAAGTTTAGTTGGCTTAATAGAATATGCATAGTCAAGATGGAGTCGAAGCAATTTGTCCAAGATTCTAATCTCTGCATGCATTGTGCATATACGTACATTTTTTAAATCTATTGTTAGAATTGGATCCCAAATCATAGAAGACGATGGGTAGTCGATGACGTCAACACTATTCCTCGATGGTGCTTTTCCAACCTCGTGTTCTGCAAGCCATCCTTTTGTTCCAGTGCTTGCCATGCAATATAGACATGGATACTTGGTATTGGCACCTCCACATACACCAAACATGCACTTTAATGCTTTTAGGTTGGCACTCAAGTGCCATTCTACAAAAAAGTCACCCATGCCATATACACAGAGTTTTTCACCTGCATTTTGGTCATGTATAACAGAAGAGATATCGGTCTGCAAAAACAGCCATTTCAATGTATCGTGATTTTCTACTGGTATTTGAGCTGCTCCGATCCACCAAAGTTCCATTTCTGATTGAGTTTTGTGGTATGGGGAATCAAGCTTACCCTGGCTATAGTCCAATGCTCTATTCATAAGGGATATGGATACTCTTTCCATTTTTTGACATTTTTGAATTTGAGCTTCATCCAATTTTAGAACAAATATAAGTTTTCCTTCACAATCTACTTCTTGCATATTATAGTATCTCACCATAGCAGATTGAACATTTTTTATACTCATCCAAATGTTATTAAAAACATTATACTCAAAAGAAGTTTTTTTTTTCTGTTTTTCATATGGCATCGTTCCTTCTATATGATAGTACTCTCCAAAATGTTCGGGTATTTCTTCGTTTAATAGAGTCCTAACTTTCCCAACATTATGAGGCCTAGGCAACCCAAAAGTTTTAATCTTGTAATACTTTAAAGCCTGAAACCAGGTTTTAGAGATGGCCCTGTAACCCCTTCTACTCACCCCCACTGTGTCACAAACTTCTTGCATTTGAGAAGGTTGGACCAGTAAACCCATATCTTTCAGTAAACTTTGAAATACAATTTTTTTCTGAGTTTGATTTTCAGGAAGTTTCAAAAGTTTAAGAATATCACTTTTGTTCATTACCTCATTCAAAAATCTCACCCTTTCTTGACCATTGGACATATCAAATCCTAAAAGTGTAAATGAGATAACCTAGAACTATATCCTAGTAAGCCATCAACCCCATCACCAACAAATCTCATCAAATCATGAGGTGTGTTAAAAGATGGATACCTTCCAGTGCTAGGATCCGGTGGATACAAGCTCCCATCTGTCCATATATCAATGTGTTTCTTTCCCTCATTGCGAAGTTGTTGTGCTTCATTTGCAGTTGTAACTGGTCTTTGATAGACACTCCGCGTAGTAGCATATTCCTGGCTTAGCTTAATGTTCAAGTGAAACTTGCGGTTATCACTAATGGAAGATGTATTAGTCATTGTAAGTAATGAAGGAGCAGAAAGTATAATGAAAATAACGTAGCAGCAGAACAAGGTGCATCAGAGAAGAAGAGAAAAAGCTCGTGAAAGGTGAGAGAAAAAAGAGAGATTCAAAAGTGGAAACAACTATTTGCCGCCAAGTGAAGTAAATGAAAACAAATTTCGAGGTGAGCCACAAAGGAAGGTGAAGAAAACGATATCTTTTTGAATATTTAGAGATATGTACCTAGATACGCTTTAGATTGCGTAGATATGCTTTAAATGACCAAAACAGACAAATTTAGAGCCGTTTTGACCACAAACGGCTCTGCTAATTAGTAATTTAACCAATTCCTTACACAGCCCTTTTTGAGTCGTTTTTGGCCCTAATGGTATATAGGTCATGAATGCAAATATTAGAAAACAAAAATGGATATAGTGAAGCAAGTTATTACCTGAGATTGTTCAAGAAGATGCACAGGATGTTTGACATATGAATTTCTTCCAATACGCTTTCTGCACACATCCTTCTTATTGGGTGAAACACGAGTGTTAGACATCCAAAAAGAGAAGATCAACTCTTTCTCATCAGGTGTTATGAAACCACGATCCATGGGCTGTCGAGCACACAAAGAGATTGGCAAATTGCCATCACCTGCTGTCCTCAACCGATTCTTTGCAGCTATGAAGTTCCTCTTGTGCAAATTTAGCAACTTAGATGCAGCTGAAATATTCACTTTTGAGGTAGATGTACACTCAACATTCATAAGCATTGTGGTGATGAACCTTTTAAGAAAGAGCTCATGTCCGCTCTTGGGTAATTTGATTGCAACTATTGTGTTGCGTATGGCTTCAACGAAGGTTGTTTGTGCCCTGAGCATTTCAAGGTCTCCAAGAGAAGGATGATTGACAAACTTGCACAAAATATCTGAGCGTGATGCAACATCGAGGGCCTTTGTACGCCGATTGAAGAGCATAACAAGGTCATTGCAAAGTCTTTGACGCTTTGCATCATCAGCACCATTTTTATCATTATCTTCCTCACGTGCTACCTGCTCAAGCTTGTTCTTAGCACGCTGCTCCCTCTTTCTCCTAGCATGATTTTCCTTGACCGCATCAACAGCATACCTAGCACACAGTTCATAGTGAGGCTGAGAGAAGTCACATACAGTGTGAGATTCTTGCTCCATGCTATAGAGGGAGAGATTGAGCGAGGTGATAGGCCTACAGAGAGGAAGAGCAGTATATGACAGCAATAGATGTGTGATAGGCCTACAAAGTAAAACAGCAATGTGTGCTCCTACACAGAGAGTTAGAGAGAGACAAGAAAATGAGAGAGCGGGAAGACAAAGAGCTGGCTGACGTGCATAGTTAAGAGGTACAGAGCCGTCTTCTATATTTAACAAAAAGCTGTGGAAATTCTATATTTAATTAAAAATCTGTTCAAAAGAATATATCGACTTGAACTAATATAGATGGTTTTATGTACCGGTTATAAAAAGAATATATTGACTTGAACTAATATAGATGGTTTTATGTACCGGTTATAAAACCTCTGTCCGGGACAAGGTGTGTGGTCCACCTATTCATGCATCCACCCTGGTGTTGTTGTCAGCCATGGTAAATGTTGCACCTGATTTGAAAACTGCCCGAAAAAAGGAGAAATGGAGTGGGAACAACACATGCTATATAGCAAAAATCATAGAATACTGTAAGGGACCTGTTATACAAAAAACGGCACTGACAAAAATTCTGCACAAAATGACAAAATAGCATGTGTAGTATTGTCTGTAGTGGAAACGGAGGCCAAAATGAGCCCGAATAAAAAGTTTGAGTAGACTAAGCTCTTTGAGATCATCCAAAACTTTTTTCGGCCTGCAAACGCTTGCCAAAACTCATTGAAATTGAAGAAAGTGAGCAAGTGTGTGCTGGAGCTGCTGGCAACTGAGCCGCGGAGGATGCAACCTGCTTTGATACCAATTGTTGGAATTAGGGTTGCAGGAAAACACACACAGGTTGACAAAGATGAAGGAAGATCAAGGCACACTACAGAGAGTGTATTACTTAGTGCGCAATGGAAAGATAGATAGCCCTATAATGATGGGCGTATATACAATCCACGGGGGAAAAACCTCCTAATGAGAGAAAAAATGCCTCAGCGGTCGTAAGTGTGTTCACACACATCACTACCACATGTATATGGTAACAACAATGACCATCTATTGATCAAATATAAAAAAATGATCAGGACTACTACAAATGTGGCTTCACAATCAACGTACAAAGGGGTATCCATACTCAACATATATGGAGCAACGTAATCATTGCTAGATTTAGTAGGATTTTCACAAAACAAGTACCAACGCTGATGCAAGCAAAATAATCACTACGGGGATAAACTTTTACGATTGATTGGCTATGGCACGTGCAAGCAGGGCTGAGCCATGAAGGGAGGGCGAGTAACACCAAAATGAGCAGAGAGCAACATTGGTTGACAAAAAACAAAACTGCACGTTATTAATATGATAGATAATGTTTTTACATGTATAAATAGGCTAAAATGACTACGACAATTTTCATGCATGTACCAAACAAAGGAGTGGGGTGTGTGTGTGTGTGTGTGTGTGTGTGTGTGTGTGTGTGTGTGTGTGTGTGTGTGTGTGTGTGTGTGTGTGTGTGTGTGTGTGTGTGTGTGTGTGTGTGTGTGTGTGTGTGTGTGTTTTGACTTAAAACAACTATTTCCACGGGCTTGAACCCAACATAAATTCTCTCAAAAGAGCTCAATGTAGTCAAAATTGCTCACACATGTAAACACATAAACCATAGAGCCATCAAAAGCTCATACATGTCCCATAGTGAATAAATATGTTGCAAATCCTTGTAACTACCAATATAAACTTGTAATTGAGCCTATAGTTATAAACCTATATTGAGTAGTACTTGTGACCTATAGAAACACTCTATGAAGCCAATCAATGGCTATGCACAAACTAAAGATTCAATCTCTCAATCCACATGTTGCATGCATCAACCAAAAGCATATGGCTATCAAAATGCTCTTTGAGTACAAAGAAAAGCACACCCTACATGCATGGCTAATTACATGCTTGTGAATATGTGTGTAGGTCCACTTGCTTGATGTTGCTCCAAACATTAGGTCCAATCCTCCCAATGTGGTCTTGCTCTTATCTCTCAATGTCAAAATATTGTCTTTGAATCCATATATAGGTTTCTCTAGCTGCCACATGTGCCTTGAGCTATGTCTAGATCTCTCTTTGATGCTACTAGCTCATACAACTTCTCTCAGTTTGTGCATAAGGCCAAAATAATGTTGTCGATCTACCCTCTATATGTGTTGTGCAAAGTTGTTGGTGGTTGCAAAAATGAGTGCCCATGGGAGAGAGTCTGTTGAGAGAGAGTGCACGCTGGGAGAAAGTGTGTGCTGGGAAAGAGTGCATGCTATGGAAGCCTATGTGTAGCTAGATGTGTGCACAAGGTTTCTTTGCCTTTGTGATTGCGCAAGGCTCTCTACCCTTTTTTGCCCAACGTTAAGATTTTAATGCCATATTTCTCTATAGCTTGCGTTAGGTTTTTTTAATGCTATATAGTTAGCTACTTGATGCTCCAATCTCTCACAATACTCTATATAGTATAGAGCCTATGCAAATTCTCATGTTGTGAGCTAAGGTCTCAAGCCTTACTTTTTCTTAAACCACGTGCACGCATGACGAGGGAAATGGAGATGAGGTTGCTCTACCCAAGCTTTGATACCAATTGAAGATATGTGCAAGTGGGGAGCATGCTATGGGGAAGAAGGAGACGTGACACAAAGAGTGGGTGGAGCTCTGTACAATAAGGTGCTATTTTCTCCCTTTATTCTTTTAGGATAAATTAATGAATATGGGTAAGTGATGGGTTAGTAGGTTGTCTAGCTGGCCAATTTATTGTTACCCTAAGATATCTTGTTGTAAGTCAAAACACACACACACACACTTATCTAGTTGAAAATTCATTGACTAACCCTTGGCTGACTTCTTCCCTCTTTGGTAATCTCGCTCTCGCTATTTGGACGGCAGTGTCTTGGTTAAAACTTGGCTAGCTATAGCTAAAGCTTGAATGCATTGGTATACTTTATCTATACTACCATTCTCGGCACACTTTGACTCCACACTTACATAGGAAGCACTATGATGTGGATGACTTACACACCTCCTTGACTATACACACACATAAAGCACCTCGCTTAAAGGAGATGCATGGATGACCTAACGCGATCCAGTCTTGCTGTACACTGGAGCACATGATAAGGTTTAAATACATCTTAGCTGGCCCAGGTTGGCTCCACCTAACCTGATTCTTTTAGATAATGAGGGGTGTTTTTATTTAAACCCTCATTTTTCTCTGTTTCTCACAAAGCATAAGTGGCCTTTACCATTGCTAACCATCAGGACCGCTGCTCCACAACACCTTCGCTTACTTTCAGCCCTTCTTTGCCTCGTCCACTCGTACATTGCGAGGGTATGGTTTCCAGGAAACCCTTTGCGTTTCTGTTTTTTCGATAGCCCTTCTGGGATACACGCTGTTCTTCAGCCGTACTGGCTTCAACCTCGCAGTACTAGTTGAGTATGCCTCTTGCCCTTTCAAATCATTTGAGACACACACACACACACACACACACGTGCGTACATACCCTTTGAAAGCTTCACACTCTTTCTCGGGTGCTCTTGGCATGCCGCATAGGCCTTGTAGTCCTCCAAGTCTGTGTACCCTATAAACGCACCCCATGAACATGCAATGAGGTTCTTGCATGAAGGAGGAGTGATGAACTCTCACCCTCTCTCAATGTGTCTCCTTTGGCCTTGGCTTGAAAAGATCGGCTCTCTCAGTGGTCAGGCCTGAACTGCAACAATTGGCTCTCTATCTACCATAAGGGCAATATGCAACAACCGCCTACACAGATGGGAGGAAATCACAAAGCTATTGAATCTCACTACTTTGGAAATCGACTCGCAATAGATACATTCTCACACATTTGGTATACATACAAAATCAGGTAGGTGATTTTCACCTACTTAGAATGGTTCTAGTGAATCGTTACTATCAATAGAATGAAGTAGGAAAATATGTTATAATTTACTTGAATATAATTTATTGTGCACATTTGCTTGTGAAAACTTGAACATGGTAGCTCCTGTATGGATAGACTATTACCACCATTTGGTTTCTGTTTTATAATTGAAAAGAAGGGTAAACAAGCTTTGCTAAGGACCTTTTTTGAATGAGGATTTATGCATCTTCTTTAAAGCATATTTAAATCTCGATTGGTTACGCTATTTAAATCTGGATTGCTTTTCACTTACTTAGAGAGGCTGTGTTAAGTCATTACTTTGAACTTTTTTATGTTCCATGCGTTGGAAGTATAATTCTTTCAGGTTTTCAAACCATCATAAGGGAATAGACTTCTAAAAGCATTATGGTAAGGTGACTTGGACCTTAAACCTCCTGTGAGGGTATCTTGAGAAGATGGCATAGGTTGTTGGAGATTTTTTGATACTTTATTCAAAATACAGGGGAGATGCTATTGAAATTTCATAAAATATGAACTTGCTCAATTTTGGCTAGGCAGGTAATGTTAACCGTACCTATTGAGAACTTAGTCTCTTTGATTCAAGCTGGAGTGACATAGTGACCCCTACTTAGAAAATCATAGTGACTCCTACTAAAGTGACAATGATGGCTAAGTTGTATAGATGGTGGCAAAGACTAGTCGGAGACGGAATCTTTGGTAAATTTGATACTACTTATGATTTTTGTATTAAACCTAATTCTCTTGTTGAGTGCCTCAAGAGAGGTCGAGTTCATAGAGCTTTGAGAAAGCTATTTCAAATTACAGCAAACTGATGCCCTCAATTGGTTAGATTTGCTTACATAAAAACCAATGTTTTGGAACAACAAATACACACTTAGTTTTTATTGAGATAATTGGTGGAAAGGGTATAGACATTGCATTCATATTCTGGCATGGTGATTGACATTACATAAACTGAAAAATCATTGATACTGATAGGTTCGTTGAGGACTATTGATTCTCATTCATGATTGAACATATATGATATGACGGGAGGTTCAAAAGGAATTACTTGCAAAGTATCTTAGTCTCTAATATGTTTTGAGGATGCTACCATACTTTTTGAGCTAGTAACATGTGATATACTGCTAGTTTTTGATACGTGAGATATATGTTAGTTCTTGAAGCTGTAAACCTTCTGTGGAGGATCACGTTGGGACATGGCATAAACTGAATTTTTTGAAATATTACTCGAATTACAAAGGAGGTTCTGTCCGAGTTTTGCCAGGTGATCTACATTGATAAATAACCCAGAAATACATAGGTATTTGCATCATATATCGTAATCGACATTAGTAGTGTTTTGAGAGAGCTCGGTGAGTATTGGGATACACATGCATATACATTTAGAAGTTATCTTACTTGAAATCTTAACTTAATAGTCAATCCTAAGGGTAAGCTGTAGACTAGGTCTACAGGTGTGACATGGATGACAACTGGATCCAGCGTTGTCGGGGGATATGTGTTCGCTACGTGAGCCGGGAAAGCGTCGGGCCTCTGGCTGTGGGAGGTGTAAAAGAGAGAGAACAAGAGACAATGATAGCTCTGCCAATCACCTCAATCATCAACTAATTGATTATTACCTTGAGTACAACTTAGTCCTTAGCCAAGGCGGGCTGTTAACAGCACCGTCACTTGGATCAATTGGCTAACTAGGACTTTAAGCTCCCATTTACAGGAATAACCGGGCCGTTAGCGACACCAGACTTAACAAAATGCTAATTCAATTTTTAACGGATGACGGTGATGGAATTTTTCCTCTACCGCTTTATCTGCTTCGAATACCTCGCGGATTCTGCAAGCTTCAATTCAGTTCACTACCTCGATCATCAATCTTCAATTATTACAAATTGTACTGCACTTGCCCGCTCTTTATGATTTGGACTGGCTTAACTACCATTCTCTTCAATTGCTATATGATGCTTTAACCCTTTCTTTGCCTACCTCGTGATGTCCTCTTGCTTCTTACCTTGCTTTGTTTACAATGCATGCCTTCTTCTGCTTTCTTCCCCTTCTTGCTTGCTTGCCTCAACAAGTTTACTCCTTTGCTTGCTTCGACCAAGCTCGCTTCTTCTCCTTGCTTGCTTCTTACCTTTCTTGCTTGCTTGCCTTGACAAGTTTCTCACCTTGCTTGCTATGTTCAAGCTCGAGAGGGAGAGTGGAAGAGAAAGCATTGCTTTGTATCACCGGTACGAGAACGAGAGAGAGTCCCGTTATGCTTCTCAAGCTCGAGGACAAGAGCAAGAGAGAGGTAGCTCTTCCCCGTCTTGCCCTTCGACTCCCTCCTCTCCCTTCTTCCCATGCTTCTCGTTATTCCCCTTCGCAGTGCTTGCTTATTACCTTTTTTGCTTGCTTGCCTCGACAAGTTTCTCGCCTTCATTGCTATGTTCAAGCTCGAGAGGGAGAGAGGAAGAGAAAGCCTTGCTTTGTATCACCGGTACGAGAACGAGAGAGAGTCCCGTTATGCTTCTCAAGCTCGAGGATGAGAGCGAGAGAGAGGTAGCTCTTCCCCGTCTTGCCCTTCGACTCCCTCCTCTCCCTTCTTCCCTTGCTTCTCGTTCTTCCCCTTCGTGCTTGCTTCTTACCTTTCTTGCTTGCTTGCCTCGACAAGTTTCTCGCCTTGCTTGCTATGTTCAAGCTCGAGAGGGAGAGAGGAAGAGAAATCCTTGCTTTGTATCACCGGTACAAGAACGAGAGAGAGTCCCGTGATGCTTCTCAAGCTCGAGGACGAGAGCGAGAGAGAGGTAGCTGTTGGAGCCCCATTGGTCCAACTATTGTAATGAGCCCATCTTGTAAAGCATATCAAATTCCCATTTTATGTCAAAGACGTCTTATCATTTTGATCCATTCGTCTGGGTTATGTAAAGATTAATCAGTTAGTCAGGACTCAGATTTGTTCCCACTGTGTAATAATGAGTAAGAGAACCCCATGTACATTTTTGAGCTAAGGTGACTAAAGTATAAAAGTCACCTTAGAACCATTTTTGAATAACATTTGAATATTAATCATGTGTCGTACGAGTCTGAGAGGGAGGGAGAGAGAGAGTGAGTGTGTATTATCCTCTTCGCTACGCGCTTCTCCCTCACCGGATTCACGACGCGACCACACCATCGCGGTAGTCTCTCCGAGAGCTACGTGCCCACGCTACGCATTCACCGTTTCGAGTTGATCGCGATCGATCCTTCCTCGAGCTTGTTTTGCTTGGAAGTAGCACAAGCAGTCTCTGTTTTCAATAATCAAGTGCTTTATGGAATGAGAAAGAGATTAGCTACACATAGATACTCATAAACTTAAGTTTCGCCCACTTTTGGATTATGACCTGTTAGTCTATCGCGACTGTATTCGAAATAACTAGGGTTCAAATCTAGTGAGATTAAACTTATAGGTAAGTATATCCTAGTGAGAGGATGGTGCCTAGTAAGTTTGATGCGATTCCGAGTTCATTGGACGTGTAAACCGTGTTGTGAGCGTTTAGGGATAGAGTGGGTTGCATTCTACCAGGGTTAGTGATTGATGCATCATAAAAGTGCGTATGTGTAGATTGGTCTCAGCCTGACAAGCAAACGAGATTGCCTACGTGCACCTACGGCTTAGTTGTGTCATCGGATGATAAGTATGTTGTCTGTGTCGTGCTTGTGAGTATGAACAGGGGAGTAGTTTTTCCCTAAAACATTGGCGCCGTTGCCGGGGACACAAGACCTTAAGTAGGGAGATCTACGTCACTCGTGTGATGGTTAGCTTACTTTAGTTTTGACTAGAGAGAGCTTAAACTTTTAGAACAAGATCTAGGATAGAGTATCCTGAGGTCTAGTGGATAGCCAGGAAGCCTGTGTCTTGCCAAGGTTCTGCGACTAGTTAGATTTAGTTAAGTAAGATAATGTGGAGTTATGGTTTTTGGTTTTGAGTGCTTGTTATACTTGTGAAGAAATAGAGTAGAAAAACATTGTAAAACCGCAAAAAACAAAAAAAAAGAAGAAATAATAAGGCAGTTGCTTGCCTTGAAAGCAAAACCCACCCCATATACCCTTGAAAGGGGTGAAAAGAGTCGACATTGAAATTTATGATCCAACACTCGAGAAAACATAAAAACTGTGACCAAAACCAACAAAAAAAGAAACAGGTGATTGTCATAAGGAAACACTAAGTGAACCTAAAGAGGCCAAGAAGAGATATAACCATTAGCCAAGGGTAAACTGACTGTGTCATGGGGTATGACTGATGTTCACAAGTTTAAGATGAAGTGTCATCAAATTTGCATCACTTCAAGTGCAATGGAGTTGTGAATTGTCAGAGAAAAGTGAAATTTGTAAAGTGCTTGAGTTTGAGGTCAAAATAAGTCCAAACTTCATAAAACTTAGGGGATAGACTTATATGGGCACAGGGAACAAGACTATGCAAAAACAGACAAAAAATTAAGTCCCCATTGTTCTCTGCCTGGTCTATCGCAATAGACTGATGAAGGTGGTGATTGACTAGCAACAAGCAAAAAACCTTTACACCACATAACACATCAATACAAGGGTACTCACAAAAATTGAGTGAATTTGAACACCATTTTGACCACAAAACTTCAAAACTGGTGTTTAGAGTCTGAATTCAGAGACAAGGGCAAGAAGTCTTTGACCAAATGTCCAAACAGTGCCAAAATTGGTCAATGCACTACACAAGGGGAGGTTGAACCAACTGTGGTGAAAACTTGAGAAAAATGCTAAAATTAGAGAAAGTGCCTAGTCTATCGCAATAGACCAAGGAAATTGTTGCTGGGGAACTTTTCTTTCAAATTTTCCCTAGGGAGAGTTTTATCAGGGCCTAAATACCAGACACACCAAAATTCAAGGCATTTAGAACAATGAAGGTCAATCTGAGGGTCAGATAGAGAATCAAGCTCTGACTGAAATACTAAAATGGGACCAAAACCCAACCCAAGTGTCCAAACTTCATAAAACTTGAGGGATAGGCTATAGAGGGTAACTAGAACTCAAGGGTAAAGTCACAATTTTGAATTGACTTGTGCTGAGAAAATTGAGTCTATCGCGATAGACTAAGAAAGTAGTGAATTAGACACTTTTTGCAATTTGTGACTATACTGCTAGGACATACTCTCTATATAGATCCCACTCATCATTTCATATTTGAAATTGGGCCACCAGAAGACTGACTAAGGGGTTGTTGTATATACTTGAAAGTTTTTTGGTAATTCACGGAAAACCCTTGTGAACAGACTAACCATCCTTGTGTAGATCCCAGAAGGAGATCAGCACAAAGCCATACAGGAAGAAGGAGTCCAGGTAAGCTTTAAGTTTGCAACCAAACTTTCATTCTTATGTATTTAAGGTCAGGAGCCTTTGTTAAGTTGGGAGCTAAAAGTGTTAAAAGTCAAATTAGCACCACGTCCACCGAAGAGAGTGTAACTCAGACGAGGCTAGACCCATTAGCACCAATCATTGAAGAGGATAGTGATAGTGACACTTCGTCGGAAAAGTCTAGACTAGAGATAATTTGAGTCTATGATGATGGTGATAGATTCCGAGATGAAAAGGGGAACCACTATCTGATAGTGAGTAACCCTGAGGATTACAACAGATATGGGGATAACGTGGCAAAAGGGAAAATGGTTTCAGAAACCCAAGAACCGCCTCCTAACATCGATCGACCTTGAGCTCTTTTTATGTATGATAAGAAAACAACCAGGGTCCCAACCTATAATGAGAATGTAGGGATTTACAAGCATGAAAGCGAGGGAATAGTCTCTTACTTTCGATGCAAGGAACCCTACCCAAATGAATTAAGCAAAGACAAGGTTCTTTACTTCTTTTCTTATGAAACTGCTATGGGGAAGGATATTGTTTTTGTTGACAGATACGGGCGAGAATACAAACGTATTCTCCCAGAAGAGGTTGAAAGGGCAATAGTTCCAGGAGCATCGACCTATGGCCCCGACGAAGTACCAAGAGCCACCTACACCCCTAGCAAGTCGACTAATCCCTTTTCAGAAGAGTATGACGCTACCTCACATTCTACCCGACCACCGACGTCCAACTACCAGGACCAACCAGCTACTCAGCCATCATTGCAGGCATGGCTTCGATAGAGTGCTACATTAGAACAAGACCGAACTCGAGAGGGTTATCAAACCGCACGAGGATTAAGGGATCTACAAGAACCACCACTTTATGCACAGTATCAAGGAGAGAGTAAGCCAAAGACTCAGGGGTCAATTGAGCTTGGAAGAACACCCCGAGAACGAGTTCGGAGAGATGAACCATCTCTCACGAGAACTGTTAGAAATTATGGATTAGGAGCACCATTGGGAGAGGAACCTGGCCACTATAGAAGACCAGAGGAGGTATATCGGCTAGGACGGGGAGATCCCATGATGAGATTTGTAGACCATCGTAGAATTAGACCTTCTCAAGTGCAAAAATTGGTAAACAAGAAATATACGGGAAGCAGGGATCCGAGAGATCATGTAGCACCCTTTGTGCGTGTAATTAGAGCTGAAGAGGTGTTAGACTTTCCTACCCAATTTGCAGGATTTGGTTTAACCTTAGAGGATGATGCTACTACATGGTTTGACTCGGTGGAGCGAAGAGACTTTGAGTCTATGGAGGAAGTGTTTGACGAGTTTATCGAGGAATTCTCACAAAGGGGGATAGCTCATAATACAGTCTCACAAATCCATAAATTCAAACAGAAAGATGGAGAGTCTGTGCAAAAGGTGGCCCTCCAATTAAAAAGATATGTTAAGTTATGCCCTGTGGAAGAACTGCCAACTCAGTCAAGACTTATGCTTATATTTATCCAAGGACTAAGGAATGCAGATCTTCAAAAGGACTTACATATGAAAAGGAGCACTACGTTGAATGATTTAACCAAGGAAGCTCTATACCTTGTGGACAATTGTGCGGTCTACAAAGAGGGTGAGTTCAAGGATCTTGACGATGATTCTTCCTCGCAACAAAGCGGAAGCAAGTCTGCTAAGACAACACTGAAAGGAGAAGTAGCAGTAAGCCAAGAGCAGCTTGTAGAGGAGGTGCTTAAAAAGATTAACTTGTATTCCAAACCACAAGCTAAACAACCAAAATGGTGTGCGATTGAACAAAAATGGACAAACCATGGGACGGAGGAGTGTTATTATAACAAGGGATATGTGAGAGAACGACCATATGCTCCGCAAGCTCAGGCGACATCTCCTCAAATCCCACCGATGCCTAGATATCAGACTGGCAATCTACCAGGACCTGGAGGAGTAAAAAGACCACAACCACTGTTGGGACAACAATCACCCCTACCAAGATTACGACCAGTCGGCATAAGATACACACCCACAGTAACTGAGTCGGATGAGAAGGCTTTGGTACCTATGCATGCATGCTACGACGAGCCCAATGGATATGCGGGGAACTCTGTCTATTATCCACCAGACGAACCCTCTGCACCAGAACCATGGAGCATGATAGGAAATACACGACCACCAACTGCTGCACAGGCAGCGGGGGAAGGACGATATAGCCTGGATGAAAGAACACTGTTGTTCATAGCCAACGGAGGCATGAGCGGGCAAAGAACTGCACACCAACAAAGAGGAGCTCCGGGAGCACCTCAACAGCCTAAAGGACCATGCTACAAGTGTGGTGGAGACCATTGGCTAAGGGACTGCCCTCATGAAGAAATCATTAGGGTCAACGCATATTGCACGGAGTGTGGAATTACTCACTTGATCCCTAATTGCCCTAAAAACCCGAGCAAAGGAGCAAAAACTACCTTGAATATGCTTGGAGCGCTACCTTCCACTGGAGGGTCAGAAAACGAAACTCCGATTCCTGTTAAGGTCTTGACGAGAGCCCAAGCAAGGAAAAATGACAATCATCCCAAGAGTAACGATGAAAATCAAGAAGAAATCAAGACTGACAAGTCTAGTGTCAGTCGTGATAATCCTTGGAAAGAACGAAGAGCAAAAATGAAAGCTAGACGTGAGCGAAAACAAAAAGATGTAGAAGTTGAGCTAACGATAGCTCGAGAGCAACCTCAACAGCAAAGAGAGTCCGACTCTCTAAAATCAACGGAAGGACCAAGAAGTGCAAGCTCAGGAGGGTCGGTATTGGTAGATAAGATCAATGAACCCTTAGATGCAATCTTGCAAGCATATGAAGCAAGATTGAAGAACAGACAGACTCTAGAGCAAAGATGGATGACATATCCATATCCAGAGATAGAAAAGAAGAGACTAGAGATGTGCAAACAGCTGATTGAAACTGGACAAGCTTTATTGGAGCCTCCACCTATGGAAGCAAAAGATAGAGTAATCAAACCACCAAACAATGAAACACCTCACAAAACCGAACAAAGGATACCCGACAAGATAGAAAACATTAAATCCTTGCCGGATATAGAGGATGCAAAAGACGTACCTAATAGCACCGATGAATCACTGAAAGATTTTCCACCATATTCCCCTATTGTGGAAGAAAATTGGCCTGAAGAGCTATGGGAAACGATGCGAAAAGCTCAAGAAAAATATGAGACAAAAACAGTCGAGTCAGCGCCTTTCTCAGAGCTGAACTTGAATAAGCCTCCATGGGATTTAGACGTTAAATCATTTCAAGGGGATAATGGTTCAGTTGCATCAGAAGATAGCAGACCACAATCACTCAGAACTTTGCCATCATATATGGGGGACTATGAGGCAAGGTCAGAAATTCGAAGAGTACCTTCTCAGAGAATAGGCGGGTCAAATCAATTGGACACTAAAATCCTGACAGACTTGTTGACCACTCCGGTCAAGTGTACAATCACATTGGCAGAATTGTTAAAAATTAGGCCAAGCATGTGGACGGAAGTGGGCAAATGTCTTGAAAATTTTGGCATAAGGACGCCTCTTAAGTTATTCGAAACCGAGCTTAATGACACAGAACCGAAGAAAGTCAACACTAGACCAGTGCCACTCAACAAGGTAGGAGAGTATTGTGAAGGTGAAGACGGCAACACAACCCTACCAGTTGAGTATAATGGCATAGAGACTAAGGCAATACTTGATAGTGGAGCTGGCATTGCCATTGCGACCAAAATGCTATGGGAAAAATAGGGAAAACCAGCAATACGAACAACTAGAATGAAATTGCAACTAGCGGATGGGCACATAGAAAGGCCTATAGGATTGCTTGAGGCAATTGTGGTATCTTCCTGTGGCATAGAGTACGAACATACCTTTGCCATAGTAGATTTTGTCAAGAAGAACAACTATGAAATTATCATTGGTAGGCCGTTCATGAGGCAACTCAAAATGGTGCAGGACTGGGGGTATGATTATTTGTATCTAAGACATGCTGAAACTACTACACGCGTAAACATGAAAAATCATAGCTAATATGACGTCACGAGAACCCCTGTGGAAGAATTTGACTCAGCCACCATTAGTGGATCAGAAGTCCCAGCGTGGCTTTGTAAGAAAAAGGAGATATGGATGTGCGGGGCATCTCAATGTAGTGAATTTGACAACAATGAAAGGACACTGGAGAGGGTCTTGGAAGACGATGCCTATATACGAGAACCTTTTCTTGAAGAGAAGCTTGAACCCCTAGAATGGTCTCAAATTTTGGCTACATTGGATGTATGCGTCAATGAAGTCACTCCCACCAAATTTTGTGATGAGAATGGCTACGATATCATACCATACTACATGTTGAGCAAAATTGTGGAGGAGGACAAGAACGATGGAGATACTGAGAATATGAGGATCCATAAAACAGAAACGAAACTTGAGATTAAGATAGGGGGCTATGTGGACATCCCCACTACAGAAATCAAGCAGGAAGGAGAGGAATTTTATGATTCTTTTTATCAAAGTGAAAACAAGGATAACGCGGATGACGAGAAGTCAAAAAATACGGAGGGAGACGACAATCAAGATCAAGACAATGACGTCTTCTACAATTTCCCAAACCAAAGTGAGAGACGCCAAAAAAGAATCAAGAGTAAACGACACCATATCAGTCCACCAACCAGGTTGAGACGCATGCCGGAGTTTAAGGGTAAGACACATTTCCTTATGAACATTCATGCTGTTGATTGTGCTAAGGATAAAGTGTCAGGAAGATTTCTTAAGGTTGTTGACTCAGGATTTAAATCCAGACTATTGAAACCTAAGAAAACCAGCAAACCAAAAAAAAGAGTTGCAACAGAAAAACTGAATGTCTGTGGTAGCCCAATTATGACGAAAATTGAAAGGAAAACGAGATACAATGAGTTGAAACAAAAAATTAAAAATGTATGGACAACTGAAATGGAAAGTAGCGATGGAACGAACGAGAGTGATGGGAGTAAAAAGATAGATGTACCTCCTCACTATTGTAAGTACACCATTCAGGAAAGAAGATTGGTGGTTCAGCAACCAATGAGGGAGCTTTAATCAAACGAGTCCTACGATGGGCCAGAGAACGCCAAGAAAATAGACTTAGCAGAGCCAGGAGAAAATCCGCGACCTGCTTACATTGCCACAGATCTAAGTCAAGAAGAAGAGGACTTATTGATCAAAACACTTAAGGAATTTCGAGATGTATTTGCATGGTCGTACAAAGATTTAAAGGGAGTGGATCCTAACATTTGTGAACATTCAATCCCTCTGAAGTCTGATGCAAAGCCAAGAAAACAACATCCATACACGTATAATGAGACATTCGCCAAAAGGATAAAAGAGGAGATAGACAAACTTATGGAGGCTGAATTTATTTATGAGATAGAGCACACGGACTAGGTGTCCCCGATAGTGGTGGTATCCAAGAAAAACGGGAAATTACGAGTGTGTGTAAATCTCAAGAAGGTAAACGCAGCCACGATAAGGGACAACTACCCTCTTCCTATCACTGAACACGTCCTGGAATGAGTGGCAAGCAAGCAAGCCTATAGCTTTATGGACGGATTCTCTAGTTATAACCAATTGGGGGTCAAACTAGAAGATCAATACAAAACAGCATTTGCAACAGAATGGGGCATATATGCGTTTAGGGTAATGCCATTTGGCTTGACCAATGCTCCAGCCACATTTCAGAGATTGATGACACACGCTTTTAAAGAATACTTGCGAAAATTCTTGGATATTTACATGGACGACTTGTGTGTCTATTCTCTATTGAGAGAAGACCATGTAGATCATCTGAGAAAGGTATTCAAAAAATGCAGAATGTATAGGATTTGCCTCAACCCAAAAAAATGTGTATTCATGGTACGACAAGGTAAAATCTTAGGCCACATAGTGTCGGCTAATGGAATTACCACTAATGAAGACAAGGTAAAGGTGATCATAGAATTGCCAAGACCAAACACTGTACGAGAGGTACAATCATTTATGGGACATTGTGGATACTACCGACGTTCTACCTACATGTACGCTGTAATAGCAAAACCCTTGTATAGTCTAATCATGCTCTTCATTTGGACAAATGAATGTGAGGAGTCATTCCAGAAACTGAAAGATGCACTGGTATCTGCACCAATTCTACAAGCACCAGATTGGTCAAAGATCTTCCATGTATATGTAGATGCTTCGGCATTTGCAATAGCCTGTATATTAGCACAACCAGATGAGGTTAAGACGGACTTTCCAATCAGTTATGCTAGTAGACAACTCAACAGTGCAGAAAAGAATTATACTACCACTGAAAGAGAAGGATTGGGTATGATATATGCGGTAAAGAAATTTCGACATTACTTACTCGCGAACAAATTCACATTCTTTGTGGATCATCAGGCACTCTTGTACTTAGTAAACAAACCTTGTAACACGGGACGAATTGTAAGATGGTTCATTGTGTTACTAGAGTTTGATTTTACGGTAGTAGTTAAGAAAGGAAAAACGCATCAAAGAGCAGACCACCTTTCTCGACTACTACATGGCGAAAAAGCTACCGGGGTAGATGATGATCTCCCAGACGCATACCTGTTTAATATAGAGATGATATCGAAATGGTCAGAGCAAATTATTCCGTTGCTGACATATGGAATGAATCTTGACGCCAAACACACGGTGAAAGACGTTAGACAAGCACGAAATTACACAATGCTTGCGGGAAGAATGTACCATCATGGAAACAATATGATTCTAAGGTTGTGTATAGGCCCAGAGGAGTACGAAGCGTATCTAGAGGAGGCCCACACACAAACAGAGGGATTCCATAGAGGAAATCAAATGATGTATGAACAATTAAGAAGACTTGGAGTGTATTGGCCAGGAATGGTAGGCGATGTAGCAAATTACATCAAGAAATGCGACTTTTGCACATCCAATACCACTGTGGATTATGCCACATTATACCAAGTGACAGTAGCACCCACATGGAGTCATGCTATTGTGGAATATTTGACTAATAAGGAGCTGCCAAGAGATTGGTCTAAAGCCATACAAAAGGCTCTACAAATCGAAGCGAATAGGTATACCCTCATTAGTGACCAATTGTATAAAAGAGAAAGTGATGACCAGCTGAGGTTAGTTCCTCATGAAAATGACTACTTTCCATTATTGGAACAAGCTCATGCAGGCATAGCAGGAGGTTATTTTTCAATAGAGAGAACCGTAAAAATCATTATGGTTGCAAGTATATGGTGGCCGACCATGATTCAAGATACAGCAGAATTCGTGAAAAGGTGTGATGAATGTCAATGCACTAAGGTACCAGTTAAAAGAGACGAAATGCACTTAAGACCAATGATGAGTGCTCTAGCATTCGCTAAATGGGGATTGGACTTTGTTGGTCCTATCACTCCACCAGCGTATCGTTCACAAGCACAATATATCCTAGTGGCCACTGACTACATGACCAAATGGGTGGAAGCAAAAGCCACAATGAAAGCAGACGCTAGAACCACGGCACAATTCTTATATGAATATGTGTTTACACGTTATGGCCTTCCAATCGAGCTGGTGAGTGATAGAGGGACACACTTTGTAAATGAAGTTATCCAACATCTCTTAAATGAGTTTATGGTAATTCATCGCAAATCTGCACCCTATCATCCACAAGCCAATGGCCAAGCGGAAGCGACCAACAAAATATTGTGCACGGTTCTTACGAAACTGGTTAGTGAAACAAGAACAGATTAGGATCAAATGCTCTATTTGGCATTGTGGGCTTATCGAGTTGCATATAAAACAACACTCAATGCTACACCATATAATATGGTATATGGGTTAAATGCAATATTGCCTATTGACTTTTTGATCCCCACACTAAGGGTAGCCAAACAATTGGACTGGACAGAACATGAACTTTCAGAACGGTTAGAGGACCTTGAAAAATTAGATGAGTTACGACTCAATGCTGTAGGGGCCATATATGCAAAAAAAAGACAACAGAAAGAGTTTTTAGACAAACATGTCAAGAACAAGGACTTTAAAACGGGAGACTATGTCTTGGTATACACCCTTAAACAGCATGCCAAAAAGCTAAAGAAAAAGGGAATGGGGCCTTATTTGATCCAAGAAATATCGTCCAGCGGAGCAGTAAAACTGTCGACACTAGATGGAAAAGAAATGCCGAACTGGATTAGTGGGTGTCATTTAAAAAAATATCATCTACCTTTAACACCGGAAATGTTGTTTCAACTGCATTATGGAAAAACCTATAGACAGGAACAACAAAGAATTCAGGAACAGGCACAACAAAAAGCAAAGGAACGGATTGCTAAACGAAAGCAGTTTCTCAAGACAATAAACATGGTCACCCCAATGATGAATGACGAATATCCTCTTTCAACATCCCAAACGATCGAAGCGGATATACAAAGCGACGAATTAGAAAAGACCATGACAGACCTTAGGGCTCAGGACAATAGCATCCTGGACGACTTGGAAGATACATGGTGTAGTCCTTACATAAAAGCTTATGCAGGCATAAAACAAGTTGAAATCTATGCATTGCTTGACACTAGAGCAAAAATGAGTGTCATCAGCTTTGAGCTCTTTCAGAAACTTGGACCAATGAAGACGATCCCAGAGACACACCGGTTGAAAGTAGCATCGGGTGATGAGGTGACCACGTTGTGGTCTATTATAATACCAATCACAGTGCAGGCACACCCGTACACTACAAAATTCCATGTACTGCCACCAAGTAGATCAGCAACGCCGTGTATCTTAGCAGTGTCATGGATGAAAGGTAACATGGTATTCATTGATTTGGATACTAATGAGGCACTGTTCAGAAAGGAAAACTTTTCAGAACCCTTCTTATCATATAACCAATTCATGTCAAGGAGGAAACAAAAGTCAATACAACCGCAAAGATCTGCCCAACAACAAACAAAGTTTACAAGTCCAGCAACGTCTTATCAAAAATCAGCAACCATGCAGGGAACCAGGCAAGTTTGGGTACGGCGTAAAGAGATGACCGAGGCACAATTACATCAAAAGCGGTAATACAAAGTTTGGATAAGGCACGATAGCCTAATTCCTATAAAAAAGGAGTCAGAAGAACAGACAAAACACTGAAAGCCAGCAAAACTTCAAAGAAACATAGTCAATCTGTCAAATACGCAACGGACTATATTGGTATGGTGGCCAAAATTGCCAATTCAAAACGAGCCAACAACACAAGCAGGGCGGCCAAAGATGACAAACGAGCAGTTATCTACAACTGTCAAGGTCATGCAACATCATGCAAACAGCACGAGGAAACAAACAGAATCAACAAAAAAAACTACAAGGATGTCTAAGACCCAAGTCATCAAGGCATGAAAGAAAGAATGTTCCACCAGATACGACAATATCGACTTCAAAGGAACCACATACGCCAATTCAAAACCAGTCGAAAACAATCAAACAAAGAGTGGCAGATCTATAACTACTCCTTGCAAAGAAAATCTGCCAACCAACTCAAGCTACCACAGGAAGCCTCAACGACAAATGCCAATAAGCGAAGCGCTTATACCTTCCTCCTGCACCGCATAAATTCTTTCTACATACATTGACTTCACATGCATATAGGGCTATATTACAAGGCATGCATTAGCACGAGTTCAAACCCATGCACAGCACATACCCTTGACGATACCCTATCGTCCAGGAGGACTCCAACTAGGAGGGGGGGAGGCATTCCAAATGCGGACTCATGTCATATATTAGAGGGCAATGTTTGTGAGCAATTTTTCAACCATTTTTGCGTTTTATTGTGTGATTTTTGGAAAAAGAATATGCCCTCGTAATTAATCAGAATTGGGGACCAAATCATCATTCATGAGCCCCTAGGGATGTGTATAGACTATAAAGAGAGTCAAATCTGGCCAAAAAATGTCAAAAAAAACAGCAAAAAATAGGCCAAGGATGACGATAATGAGCGAGTTTGTACATAGACAAGAGAAAAGTGAGCTACAAAGTGTTTTGCTTTTCATTGGTATTTTTCTAGGTTAGAATTGTTATTTTCGGGTTATTTTGGGTTTTATTTGCTTTATTTTAGCCAGTTTCTAGCAAAAGTTATAGAAAATAATCTGTAATCCAGATGGAAACACAAAAGAAAAGACGCCTTATCAGAGCAAGGTAAAGAAGACACAGAAAAAATAGGGACTGCAAAGGTGACAGGGCCAAATGACCACCGTCATGAAGGGACCTCCAACAGGAGAAATCTACAAAACTGGTAAAACTGGAGCAACCGAAGTCCAAATCGGGAAATTTGCGAGCCTAAACCGCATCTCGTGAAAAGTTATAACCACAGGTAAATGATTGGAAAATTTGGTGTCAGAGTCTCGATTACATATAGAGAGGCTAGGCTAGAAATCCCTCATTTGAGTCATTTTCCATAGTGAGAGAGAGAGAGCTCCCTACAGCAGTCGAGACTTCCAGGAGCTCATCCATCGCGCACGGTCACCAGATCGACATTAGATATGAGAGGTATGCTCGTCAACACTGACTCTAAGTGTTGTTTACTTCAGTTAGTCGCAAAACCTCGCCGGCATCACAATCACAACCTATGCACACATACGGTAGACCGGTTGTTAGGGAGACCTAGAGGCCACCAAATGGAACCAAAATTGAAAGGCACAATTCCTATAGCTTAGGGATCGAGCCTATGACCTCGGAAAGCGTGAAGGAAGCCGCTTAGAAACCCTAATTTCACAGGACCTGCAAAAGGGCAACTAAACCAAGGTGATCGAAAATGAGCCAAAATTCATAGACAGCAAGCCAATAACCTCGACAAACCGACTGAAGGGTTAGACTATGAAAAAGTTCGTCAAAACGGAGCCTAAAGTCCCTATCTGACAAAAACCGCACAAAGCGTCACGATACTCTAAAGGGACGACCAAGTGACAAAATGACACCAAATTCAACAAGGTACATCCAAAAGAGGTCAACTACGAGATGGAATGTGTCCACTCGGGAAAAAATCTCTTCCACTAGGGCAAATGCCGTCAACAGACCAGAAGGATGTCCAAATGGTCGTTCTTGGTGTTGTAAACACCAAAACAACAACTGACTGCTTGGATGGAAGGTCAAAGGGAAATAAAAGACAGTTGGAATCATACAATGACCAAAAGGAACCGCGACCATCACCTAAGTGGTCTACTTTGACTCCAGGACCAGCTAAGTGCTGCAAACAGGGAGTACACTCTGCTAAATTGATTAAAACTTGATGTGTGTGTCTAGGAGGGCCTATTAAAACCATGGTGGTCAACTAACATCAAGAAAAAACTTGTAAAAATGACCAAGTGCTAGTCTATCACGATAGACTTGAATTTACACTTAGACAAGTGAAATTTTGACTTTAGCTTCATGAGGGGTGCTAACAAAAATTATTAACCACCAATATCAAGTCAAAGTGCAAGAAGGATCTTTTCTGGCCAAAAACTTAGTCTATCGTGATAGACTTGCTACACCAATTATTGGGGGAAAGACTTTTTAAAATTTTTACAAGCTAGACTTGGGGAAGCACATGAAGACAGTACACCAAATTTGGTGACAAGATGGACTCAGATGGCAAGTTGAGAAAGACATGCAGACAACTCAGAGTCAGAACAGGACATCTCAAGGGCAGACAGGTAAAATTCTCATGTGAGGGGTCAAGAAACCTTGCATCAACTGGGAGAAGGCAGACAGATGGTCACAGAGCCAAAAAATGACAAATTGGCACTAAGTACCAGTCTATCGCGATAGACTAAGCAGAGGGATACTGGACCATCTTATCAAAAATTTGAATTATCAGTTGTCTTCAACATGATGCAAGAGGACCACCCAGTAAGTTTGAGCCCAAAACAACACAAAATGAAGGAGATAGACCAACATCTCCTTGGCAGGAATCTTGAAAAGTGGGAGTTGATCTAAAAAGGGGTCACTTGACATTCATTTGAGGTGAAAATGAGATCAGATCATGTGCAAGGTATGGGAAGCCAATTGGTGGAGGCACAACTGCAAAATAGGACCTTGGTCAAAAAAAGGTTAGTCTATCGCGATAGACTGAGCAAAAGCTGCAAATGAACAGATTTTGAGACTGGGATTATAGAGTGACCTTACATGCCTTGTGAGCATACACCACACCAAATTTCACGGCATTTGGACTTGTTCTCCTTCACCAACAACATCAATTTGAAGCCGCCAAAGTCGCACAATGGAAGAGCTTGTCTATCTGCTCACATTTTACCTTAACTAATCTTGGGACTAAGAAGGCTCATCTAGATGCATGATTAAGTAATAATCAATTTAGGAGAGTAGTACTATGTTTGTGCATTAACTGTTAATTGTGAATACAGGATCTATGGAGGCTTCTCCGGGAAAAAGAAAAGGCAAGAACTTGGCAACGGAAGGTGCAGTACCCTATGCACTTCTACCCAATTCCTTAAAGCCAACAGCCACCTGAATACCTGCAGATGTGCAACAGGCAGCAGCCTTTCAGATCTATCAAGGTTCATATGTGGATGACAAAAGAAACTTAGTGGATACAGTGATGATTCCCAAGTAGGCAGAGAATTATTTGAAAAGATCACCGCAAAGGTCATGGCTCAAAAAAGTTGGCTTGTGGAACTTTGTATCACTACCACCATTAGGGATAGATTTCAAGAGGGTACAACATCTAATAGAGACTATCCAAGAAGATGGAACTTGCAGAGTGTCACGCATGGATAACGAAGTGATGGAGATCCAGATCACCAAAGAGATCATCAAAGAGGCATTGAAATTGTCAGATCAAGGAGCCAACATGAGAGAAAGAAGGAAAAACCTCACAGTCTACTTGCAAAAGTCCAAAATACCTTCTTTCAAACTCATAGCAAACCCGGAAGTAAGAGAACTAACACAGATCTACAATCAGTGTTTGTTGAGCTACAGCAAAAGACCGCCAAGATACACTACACCACACGGGAGCATCTCAACCACACTGACATGGGCTCTTGGAATGACCCATGAGTTCTATATAGATCATGCGTCATATCTGTTTGAAGAAATGACAAAGCTAAGGCAGGACAGACCAAATTACATTGCAGGAGGAGAAGTCCTAACAAGAGTAATATACCATGCCATAGGCACGGCAGATCAGTTGCCACCTGCCCCTCATCAGAACAACTGGCTGGTATTAAGGGAGAATATCGAAGACAGATCACAAACAAAAGTACCGGCCTCTATTAACACCATTGGAGGACGCAAGCTGGAAAGAGTAACAAGAAGTACACAAGAAAATATGGAAGAAGAAAGAAGAACCCAAGAGGAAGATGCCCGACTAAAGAAGCAGAAAGCGGAAATGGAAAACAACACCAGGTTGCAGAAGATAGAAAAAATGGAAAGGATGCTAGAAGTATTTGCTCTAGAAAGATCTCTACGAGGCGATGTAGGCGCCACTTGGAAACCTTCTAGTAGCACTTACACACTGAGAACGAAGAATAGAAACAACCCAGCTTTTGAGTTGGACTGGTTCGAGAGGTACATCCAAGAAAGAAATGCTAGGGACGAACCAGAATTTCTACTAGAAGAGGAGGATCTCCAAACTTTGAGAGATCAGTTGAGGCCAACTTCACGTGATCAGGAAACACCGCCGCCATCTCCAAGGCCAGATACAAGTGAGAGGCAATCTAGCCCACCTGCTGACTCTACTTCGCATTCAGAAAGTTCACATCGTGATGACAGAGTTCACACACCTCCAAGTGAAGAAGAAGAGGAAGAAGAAGAAGAAAGAACAGATGGACACCCAAACACTGGAACCATATCACAAAGTGATAAAGGCAAGCAAAAGGAGGTGGATCAGACTAAAGATAAAGCTTTCTCCTCTCAAGAAATTGAGCTCGAAGCTACTATAGATGAAGATTTGCAGTCAATGGCGACAATACTAAACAGAACAAGACTGCACAGTCAATGGTTAGCTGATCAGAACCGGTCCAACAAGATGAAGTTACAAAAAACCCATGAGGAAGTTCTGAGACTGCAAGAGCAAAGGGAGGACACTCTAAAGCTGATCAGCATCAGAGATGCTGAGATCTTGGGGCTCAAAGGCACAGTAAATCTCCTCAAAGACAATTTACAGGAGTCGGAAGACTTCAATGCCATATGTGAGGATACAATAAACGTATTCCTTGAAGATGTCAGTGACAGAGATGAACACATGGAGACCATCAAAAGTTTGCAAGTCGTCATCGATGACTTACAAATTGAAGTCAAAGATTTGAGAGTAGTAACAGATATACAAGCAAGAGAAATCGAACAAGCTAAGAAGCAAAAAACGTCGCTACCAACACCACCGGTAGTCCACCCAGAAGAAGAAGTGGTTGCACTGAAAAGGGAGCTGGAGTTGGAAAGAAAACAATGTTTAATGATTGCTGAAAGTGCGCTTAGAGCAGAAGATCAACTACAAAGACAAATTTCAGACTTACAAAGTGAACAACAACAAGGACCAGCTCCTGACAGTGAAATGGAAAGAATTGTTTCCAAATCACTCAGGGAAGAAAATGAAAACTTGCACATCAAATTAAAACAGTTAGAGGAGTCTGCCGCTCAAAAAGAAATGGAATTTCAAGCTCTACAAATCAATAGTAGAACAATGGCCGCGCAAATCGCAAGTCTACAAACTTTGCAGGGCAACACCAAGGACAGGTACGAGTGCACTTGGAGCAAGCAACAACGAATTTGGTTGGACTCGCCGAAGTATATGGGGGTCAAGATGAGTACGAGGAAGATTCAGATGAACAGGAGGCACCAGATACACAGACTGATCAAACCGGCTCCAAAGACCAAGAGACAGAAGAAGATTCAGTCACAAATGTGGAAGAGCAGAGGCTGGCCGAGCAGATGGAAAAACAAACAGAAATGATATGGTACAAGGCAATGCAACTCGAAAAGGAGTTGCTACAAGGGCTTTCCAGATCGGGCAAAACAGCAGCAGAGCTACGGAAGGAATGGAATGCACCTATGTTACCCTATGCTCTGCTGAAGTACGAAACTCTAACACATCAACGACAACTCGAAAAAGAAGAGCAAGTGCCAGTGTTTGAAGGAGAAGTACAGGATCGGGAACAGCAAAACAGAATAGTAGACAGCCAGCCAAAGTGGAGGCGTCAATGGCTCTTGGATCATCCTAATAACGTGATCCACTTAGTCAACGCACCGCCTGAGCTGAGGAATGACAGAAATTTTTGCCCAACTCCCTGGACATACACCTACAGCCAACATAAAGCACTACAGAGCAGAAATCCGACATGGCTAAATTATCCAGTAATGCCAGGGCTAGGAGAGGGAGAGAGAATATCCGGTTCTTACATGGTGAAAACCCTACAGGGCGCCATCGCAGAATTCGGAGGCTCTCCTAACCTATCCAACAAGATGCTATGTAAAATAGCTCGAACATTTTTGGCCTGTCTCACAGTCTTCTCAAAAAGCTGGACATCAGAGTATATGAATACTGAAAGAAGCATCTCAGAGTTGTCATACGATCTAAGTGGGCCACCGACAGAACCAGTATTGTATGCCTACTTCAAACGGCTAATGTTTCTTCCAAGCTACCATCTCCAAACCTTTGAAGAAGTATTTTACACAGGCTTCTTCATGTACAAGTCAAAAAATTTTGGCCCATTAATGGCAAGCGAGTCTATGCGATATGATGCGTTTCTACATCAAATCAACCAAGAAAGATGACAACGACAATGAAGACAAAGACAATCATGTCGTGGTAGACATGAATTAGGAGGGGGGGAGTGTTGGAGCCCCATTGGTCCAACTGTTGTAATGAGCCCATCTTGTAAAGCATATCAAATTCCCATTTTATGTCAAAGACGTCTTATCATTTTGATCCATTTGTCTGGGTTCTGTAAAGATTAATTAGTTAGTCAGGACTCAGATTTGTTCCGACGTTGTAATAATGAGTAAGAGAACCCCATGTACATTTTTGAGCTAAGGTGACTAAAGTATAAAAGTCACCTTAGAACCATTTTTGAATAACATTTGAATATTAATCCTGTGTCGTACGAGTCTGAGAGGGAGGGAGAGAGAGAGTGAGTGTGTCTTATCCTCTTCGCTACGCGCTTCTCCCTCACCGGATTCACGACGCGACCACACCATCGCGGTAGTCTTTCCGAGAGCTACGCGCCCACGCTACGCATTCACCGTTTCGAGTTGATCGCGATCGATCCTTCCTCGAGATTGTTTTGCTTGTAAGTAGCACAAACGATGTCTGTTTTCAATAATCAAGTGCTTTATGGAATGAGAAAGAGATTAGCTACACATAGATACTCATAAACTTAAGTTTTGCCCACTTTTGGATTATGACATGTTAGTCTATCGCCACTGTATTCGAGATAACTAGGGTTCAAATCTGGTGAGATTAGACTTATAGGTAAGTATATCCTAGTGAGAGGATGGTGCCTAGTAAGTTTGATGAGATTGCGAGTTCATTGGACGTGTAAACCGTGTTGTGAGCGTTTAGGGATAGAGTGGGTTGCATTCTACCAGGGTTAGTGATTGATGCATCATAAAAGTGCGTATGTGTAGATTGGTCTCAGCCTAATTAACAAGCTAACGAGATTGCCTACGTGCACCTACGGGTTAGTCGTGTCATCGGATGATAAGTATGTTGTCTGTGTCGTGCTCGTGAGTATGAACAGGGGAGTATTTTTTCCCTAAAACATTAGCTCTTCCCCGTCTTGCCCTTCGACTCCCTCCTCTCCCTTCTTCCCTCGCTTCTCATTCTTCCCCCTTGTAACCTCTTCGTTCAAATTCCCTTCCTTACAATAGCCCTCTTGATTTTTCTTTTGCCCCACCACGCAGTCACGGCGCCGTGTGACTGAGGTGGCCTAAAACTAGTACAAGGTTTCAACCATGACATGAGTTGAGCGGCAAAAAAAGTATCAAGAGTTGAAAAAAGCTCTAAAGCAGATATATACGATCGAAATGGAAACCACAGAAGAGGATGGTACAGATGTAATGAGCGTTCCATTCCATTACAAGAAGTATACTCTCCAAAATCAAAAAATCGTAGTGAACAACCTGCCAGGGAACTACGAAACCAGAGCAAGTCCTATGAAGGACCTGAAAACGCAAAAAAGATAGATCTAGCCGAACCAGGAGAAGAGCCTAGACCTGCCTACATTGCAAATGACCTCATAGAAGAAGAAGAAGATCTTTTGTTAAGCTTACTCAAGGAATACGGAGATATCTTTGCTTGGTCTTATAAGGATCTCAAGGGTGCTGATCCAGAAATCTATCAACATACCATACCCATGAGAGACGATGCAAAACCAAGTAGACAAAGGCCATACATATATAATGAAACATTTGCTAGGAAGATCAAGGAAGAGATTGAAAAGCTAAAGGAGGCCAAATTCATTTATGAAATTGAACACATAGATTGGGTATCTCCAGTTGTGGTAGTACCCAAGAAAAATGGAAAACTACGTGTGTGTGTGTGTGTGTGTGTCAATCTTAAGAAAGTGAATGCAGCTACCATTAGAGACAACTTTCTTCTTCCAATCACTAAGCATGTTTTAGAACGAGCTGCAGGTAAAGAGGCTTACAGCTTTTTAGATGGCTTTTCGAGAACTTTTGGTTGACCTAAAAGATCAGCATAAAACTACCTTTGCAACGAAATGGGATATTTTTGCCTATCGGGTTATGCCTTTTCGGTTAACTAATGCTCCTGCCACCTTTCAAAGATTGATGAGCCATGCTTTTAAAGAATATCTTAGTAATTTCTTGGAAGTATATATGGATGATCCATGCGTACATTCATGAATCCGGTCTGATCGTTTTGAACACCTCAAAGGTATTTGAAAAATGTAGACTTTATAGGATTTGCTTAAATCCTAAAAAGTGCACATCATGGGAAGACAAGGAAAATTTCTTGGACGCATAGTGTCTAAAAATGGCATAGCTAGTGATATGGATAAAATTCATGTTATTGATGATTTGCCTAGGCCGACAACAGTCAAGGGGGTTCAAGCCTTCATGGGACATTGTGGATATTACAGACGGTTCATTTATATGTACGCTATAGTTTCAAAACCCAGCTTGATTACACACTTTGAATAGACTGATGAGTGTGAAGAATCCTTCATGAAGCTTAAGCAAGCTCTCACTTCGGCTCCAATATTGAAAGCACCAGATTGGAATAAGATATTCCACATACATGTAGATGCTTCCAATTTTGCCATCGGATGTATAGCAGCTCAACCAGGAGACGGGAAAATTGATTTTCCTATTTCTTATGCTAGCCGATACTTGAACATGGTGGAAAGGAATTATACCACCATTGAAAGGGAAGGATTCGGAATGATCTATGCCATAAAAAAGTATAGACATCACCTATTAGCAAACAGATTTGTATTGTTTGTGGACCACCAAGCCTTATTGTACTTGGTCAACAAGCCATACAACACAGGAAGAATAGTGAGATGGTTCATCATTCTTTTAGAATTTGATTTCATTGTAGTTGTGAAAAAGGGTACCACTCATCAAAGAGCAGATCATTTGTCAAGGGGAACCACCCAAAGGAGTAGATGATGATCTACCAGATGCATATTTGTTCTCCATTGAAATGATACCTCGATGGTCGAAAAACATGGTATCATTGATGACCATAGCTCAAGTGGATTTGCAAATATCACTTCCTATTACAATCGGATTAATTGAGCAATCGGCTATGTATCAGTTACTAGCTGGTAAAGAAATTTTGATGGAATAATTTTTTTGTGCATTAATCCTGAGGAGAAACCCAATACCTAAGTCAAGCACATATAACCATAGTAGGACTTCACTTTGCGGAAGATCAAACTATGCAAAGGATCTTGAGACTTGGAGTATTTTGGCCAACTATGAGGAGGGATGTTCATTCTTTTGTGAAATATTGTCCTCAATGTCAAAAACAAACACCCATACCTCATGTAACATTGTTCCAAATGTCACATGTTCGTAAATGGAGTAACTATCTAGTTACTTACTTATTGAGCCGAACATTTCCTGAGGATATGAGTAAACGCCGTCAAAGATCAATTGAAACAAAAGCAAGAGACTATGCTCTTATTGGAAACCAATGGTATCGGAGAGGTAAGGAGCGTCTTTGTGCAAATGAAGACAAATATATTCCCATTATAGAATAAGCACATGCTGGATTAGCTAGAGGTCACTTCTCTAGTGAGACCACCGCAAGAGCAATCTTAATGGCAGGCATATGGTGGCCAACACTCTTTGCAGATGCCAAGGAATATGTTCGGAGGTGTGATGCTTGTCAACCAGCAAAAATGCCAACCCGTGTAGATAGCATGCCCTTAAGACCAATGATGAGGGCTAGAGCTTTCACAAAATGGGTATAGATTTTGTTCGGCCAATACAGCCACCTACTTATAGAACCCAAGCTCAATATATCATTGTAGCTACGGACTATTTGACCAAGTGGGCCGAGGCTAAAGCAACTCAAAAGAATGATGCCAGAACCACTGCCGCATTCTTATATGAGTATGTATTCACAAGATAGACTACCAATAGAAATAGTGAGTGATAGGGGAGCTCATTCCCTCAATGAGGTAATCAAGTATCTGCTTAATGAATTTATGGTCATCCGTAACAAATCAGCTCCCTATCACCCATAAGCAAACGGACAAGCTGAGCATACGAATAAAATTCTTAGCTCGGTTTTGACTAAAGTGGTTAGTTCAAGAAAAAAAAACTGGGAAATGAATCTCCATGCAGCTCTATCGGCTTATCGAGTTTCATTCAAAACAACTTTAAATGCTACACCCTTTAACCTTGTTTATGGTCTTGATGCCATACTGCCAATAGAATTTCTATTGCCAACACTAAGGGTAGCTAAGGATCTTGAGTGGACTGGACATGATTTTTAGAGAGACTTGAAGATTTAGAAAAGCTAGATGAGCAAAGGCTAACTGTTGTAGCTCACATTTATGCACAAAAGTGGAAACAAAAACAGTTTTTTGATTCCCATCTAATTACAAACATCTTCAAAAAACGGGACTTAGGTTTAATCTATTCCCTTAAGCAACACATTCCCAAGTTTAATCTATTCCCTTAAGCAACATCTTCAAAAAACGGGACTTAGGTTTAATCCACATACAAAAAAACAACAAGTCAGTCTTTGACAGCAGGAATAATGACTATCAAAGGATGCAACAAGAACCCAACACCAACATTGGGAGTAGTCAGCTTAAATGTGATAGTACATGGATGTTCATGCCCTCATCAATTTGTATGCTTGCTAGATGAACACATGAATGAAACGATGATTCTTGGAATCCCATGGATGAGGACTTACAAAGCAGTACCAAATTGGGATACCAATCAACTCAAACTATCACCTAAAGGTGGACAACTCATTGTCCCAATTTCACCAAGCAAGGAGGAATGGAAAGGAGGTTACCAGCAAAACAAACCACGAAGCAATCAATCTTCTTCATCCTATCGACAAGAAAATTCTACAAGTAGCGTGCAAGGAGTCGGGAAAATTTGGGTACCAAAAGCATAGCTTAAGGACAAGCCGAATCAAATTTGGGTGTCCAAAACATCATCGTCAATACCAAAGACGGTTCCAAGGTTCAAAACACAAGGAAGAGCATCTCCAAGCAAGAAACCTACCACGAAATGGATTTGGAAGAAAAAGGCGCACTTATCTTCTCCACAACCTGTAAAACCGATCAAGCAATGGAGGGTTAAGTCTCAAAAAACTCCACCACACCATTCTGACCAAGACAAAGCTAGATATCAATGGCGGATAAAAGCTTGACAAAAATCATTATTGATACCAACACTCAAGAAATTGGCATGCCAAAGAAACATGACGGTACAATCAAGCAAAGAGCACACAAGCTACAATATTTTCTCTTTGGATGAAAGCATCAGAAAACCTCGACATCAGAAACCCTTGAGTTACTTACTCAAGACCCAATTCTTGCACAACATAATGGTTTGAACTGCATTGATCTTCAAAGCATGGTAGAGCCAACCAAGGCTATGCATAGACACGATTGTTCAACCCATGCACACAGTCATCCGGGAGTACGCCATCTAGGAGGGGTGGAAGGGAATTAAGTAATTAAGGGCAATGTTTGAAGAGAGAGGAAAAAGTTTGATGTTAGTATATGATTTTTTGCAAAATTACCTAGTAATGCCCTTATAAATCATCAATAGGGGAAAATTTAACTGATAATATCTCTCCCCGATGAGTGTAAATAGTGTGTATACTATCAAAAAATCATCAAAAAATAGTCATTTTTGGTTATTTTTCATCATTTTTTGATATTGGGACTTAAAAATGAAAAAATATAACAAAAAAACAATAAAGGTGTGTTTTTCAATAGATTTTTTTAATTATTGGATTTTTACTTTTCTTTTTTAGCGCAGTTTGTTATTTTCTTTGATTTTTTCAATAAACATGTCAAAAATTAATAATAAATAGCAAATGAGCTCAGATGGAAAAATTGAAGACATGCTTATAATCAAAAGGACAAGGTGGACAGACACAAAAAAATTCAATCAAATTGGCAAATGGAAGCGCAAAGCCTAAATTAGGCGGCCATACCTACTTTTGCAAAATTCTTGCAGAATGAGCTACGGGAATCCGATTGAGGAAAGTTTTGACTCTAACATAGATTTCATGGCCTAGTAGGACTAACAAGGGAGTTTGGGGAAAATGATTCGAGAGAGAGATCTTTTGGACCTTCTTTGCGCGCATTTTCTGGAGTCCACAGCCGCCTGTTTACCGCGCCATTTCACACAAGACATGAGGGATAAGTTCTATACTTATCAATGATCCATTCAGTACGGCTGGTAGCTAGTCTAAACCCCAGGAAAAAATCCTAGAATCCGAGCAGTGCACGAAGACCTACGATCAAAAATTGACCATAGCGACCTGTCAACTCAACCAAATCAGAGCAGACTTGAATTGTAGAATGCCCCTAGATGATAGAACACTTCTATATCAACAATTGACCATTCGGCAAGGGTCGAGGGGGATCCCAAGTAAAAAGCTAGGTTTCTGACAGATGTCAGAATTGGATTCTGACTCCACAGACAGCTTATAGACTGGGTCTATACACAATGTATATGGCTCGTTTAATAAAATCAATCAAGACAAGCCCTTGAAAAGAAAAAAACCGCTCGAAGGCTACAAAGCGTCAAATTTGACATACGAGGTCAAACTGACTCCAAATGGGTCAAAATTGGATGAGTTGTTTCAGAACTTTGTAGCGGACAAGTCCATAGCCTCAAAAGTGACTAACCAACTCTACAGGCCATGTAGTCACAAAAATTGGTGATTTCAGAGTCAACAAAGCACGAAGTGATGCCGGCAACACGAAACTTTACTAAATTCAGTTTAGGACTTGTTTTAGGTGTATAGAATATATTTAGGTCAAATTCTCAAGTTTTGCAAGAAAAAGTTGACTACTGTAAATAATCGCAATTATTTACTTTTGCAATATTTTGGCTTGAAAATGGTACCATCACCTCACCTATCACTTGTGTACACCCATTAGATGCCACATTTCAAGTATGAGCCAAATTGATCGATGATAACTTAGAAAGTTGCCAAAAAAACGCAAAGAAGTCCTTTCAGACCAATTTTCGAGTTATCTGCCACATTTTTTGATCTAAATCACCTCAAATCTCATAAACACAGTCTACATCATGCCTAGAACCAAGTTGCTTCCAAAAATGTCCATTTTGATGAAAAAGTTAATAATCGCGATTATGTACTTTTTTGCCAAGATGGGGGGGAAATTCCAACTTTTGACTTCATGGGACCAAAGCACATGATGGCCTAAGCCCACTAACCAAGTTTGAACAAATTTGGACATCAAAATCTCAAAATTCCTTTGACGAAAAGCCTGAATCTAGCACCATTCTCACCCTGTGCACTCAAATGAGCCCACACTTTACTTAGAGTATCTATCTGATATATACTTCAAGCTTGTGATACCAAAATTGGAAAAAGTTGAAAAATTCCATCAGCTTCTGTAAACAATTGCGATTATTTACTTTTGTTGCAAATTTTTTCTTGGACTTCATGATTTTGATCTTTACATGTTTTTATGCATCTATGCATATTCAAAAATTGATTTGAAGCAAATTGAACTCAATTTGTCAGCAATTCAAACTGAAGAACATTTTAGAGCAGAATCTGCCAAATTTTCTAACTTTGGCACTCTATTCACTTAACAAGAGCAATGCAAGCTGTGGGAAAAGTCAAAAAGAGGGTCTCTCAAAAGGAAAAGCTGCAAGAGTTGCCACCATACCAACTGGACCCCAATTCAGTAAAGACAGCCAAGCAACCTATCTATCGAAAGAACAGTTTGAGGAGAACAACACAACGGTTTTCACGGGTAGATTTAAAAAAGAAGAAGGACATCAGGTAGAACTACAGTTTTTGCCTAAAGAGGTCTATGATGTCGCGGAGAAGCCCGAAACAAAAGAAGCTAACAGAAGGCTTGGACTCAGAGAATTCTACGAGCAAGAGCCATGTGGTGTAGACTTTCAGAAAGCCTATGAGCTTTTGTCCACAATTAAGGAAGATGGAATAGCCCAGATTACTGACCAGCAAGGGCACAAGGTAGAAGTGGTAATTATGAAAGAAATAGTGACTGAATCTCTCAATTTGCCGATAGAAGGGATGACTATGAGAGCTAGAGACAAAAAAACAGCAGGTACCTTCACCAAGGAAACCACTGCGGAAACCTTTGTTGATCTCATTCACAAGAAAGTGGAAGAACCAGCACGATTATATCACCAACACTTCCACTTTCTAGCAAAGAGACCGCCAAGGTACACAACATTGACTACATTTACACAAGTGTTAAAGTCGACAACCAGGCAACCCATCGATCACGCACAATATGTGCTATCCACACTGAAGGGTACAAAGAAAGAAGGCAAGATAACCTATCTGGGAGCAACTGACATACCATACTATCATCATGGCAGACAATTTGCCGCCTGCCCCAGCTCAGAACACATGGATTGTGTCTACACAGCCATCCCCTCGAGCCACAAGATCCACAAAAAGAGCTTACAAATCCGATGAAGAATCTGTCGAGAGCTCTCCTGAAGCAAATAGCAGGGAAAGCTCAGACAATGAGGAAAGAAGAGCCTGCATTGAAGAGATGAATAGAAAAGCAGTGGCCGCACATCAAGAAGAGCCTCAGTAGAAAAAGATGAGATTTGAAAGGGAAAAAGAAACCTACGAAAGAAGCCTCCAAGCTGCAGGTGAGGACCCTAGAAAGTGGGTACCAAAAGAGCTAAAGGAGCCGAGAACAAAGAACCCTGCACGGAAAGAAGCGGAAGACCCAAAGGATTTTTTGGAAAGAATATATGGGGAAGCGGAAGAATTAAAGCTAAAAGAAGCTCAAGAAGCTGAGAGAAAAGCTAGAGAAGATGCGTCCAAGCAAGAAAAACAAGCTGAAGCTACACAACAAGGTGAGGCCCAACACGAACAAAGTGAGATGTCTCCCATACCATCATCACTTGCTACGGAACAACACGGTCATCCCATGCCAAGCCCTCCACCATCACCAATAGATAGACCCATAGAGGTTGAGCAAACCAAGGAAAAGGAGCCTGAACTGCAAGAGGCAGCAGAATATGAACAACAAGTAGCAACTACTTCCAAGCAAGGCAAAGCAAAAGAGCCAGAACCAGAAAGAGTAGCAAGTCCTGAACCAAAGGAGGCAACAAGTTTTGAGCAACCAAAAACGCAAGAAATAGAGGCCACACCGTCTACCAACACCCAGCAGGAAACGGCCGAGGCATCCACGAAGCCTCAAGAAGACAAAGCAGTAGAGGAAAAAGCACATCCTAAAGGGGAGGAGCAAACCCGGCCGTTACCGCAAATAGCCGCCACAGCCCCATCAAAGGAATCACAAGAGACTGCTAAAACATCTAAGTAGCTCACAGACCCTTAAGACTCGTAGACCAATGATGAAGTAATTCTCCAAGTAAACGAATATGCAAAGCAAATGCAAGAGATGACAGAGAAAATGCGACAACAACACTTCGCCGCAATGCTAAGGCTAGAGAGTTAGAGATGGTGATAGATGCTCTTCAAGGAGTGCTAGAGGATAGATTAAATGTCATCACCGATCTGCATAAACAAATCCAAGAGTTGAAAGCTGAAGCTGAACAACACCAGCTAGCCACAGAAAAACAGCAAAAGGAAATGGAGGAGCTAGGTGAACTTCTCACGAAACAAACAGATGCCTGTAAAACCAAAGACGAACAACTGACAGAGGTTACCGACAAACTCTTAATGACAACTTTGTCAACTCAAAAGATCCAAGTGCAGCTAGACGTAGCAAACGCTTCATTGTAATATTCAAAACAGAGAATCAACGATCGGGTAACCTTCTTGCGATAGATACGAGAAAATCCCGTAGTTTCCTAGATCAAAGGTACAGACAAAGTGTACAGACCAAGTGTATAAATCACTCGAGAAAAAGAATAAAGATCTCGAGCTAGAGCTAAAGCTAGAGCAGTCACAACACAGAGACCTTGCATTAATGCGGGTACAAAGAGAAGAAGAGCTGCTCAAGGAGATAAAAGAGCTCAAGAGAGTCAATCAACTATTGCGAGATGGACAACAAGAGACACAGAAAGAAGCAGGTACATCAGAACAACCCCATATTGATATTTCCTCAGTCTCTTTCACTGAGATGGAAACACAGCCGACAAAAGGGCTAGGTGGAGAAGATGACTTTCAGGTACCATTATCAGAAGCCGATGAAGTGTCAATGGTCCAGCTATCAAAAGCTGAAGAAGATGCACGTAAGGAGAAGGTTTCCCAGGAGACGAATGAGCAATGGAAAGCAGCGATGGATTGGGAGTTGAGAGTTATTCATTCTGTCAATGTTACTCAACTCACTCCCAACCAAATCAATGCACAATGGCATCAACAAGCATTACCATATTCATGGATCAAGGTAGAGCTGCTACAGGTTAAGGAACGACTATATAAAGATATGCAAACAGAAGGCACATATGAAGTCCACCCCAAGTGGAGAAAGAGCTGGCTGAACAAGAATCCTAGATACTTGATTCTGTTCACAAGAGCACATGCGGCACTTCAAAAAGACCCAACTTTCTGTCTTGTACCAAGAGTAAGGACGTGGCAAGCACATGAGGCAATGACAAAGAAGCAGCCTACATGGCTAGATTATCCAAGATTGTCAGCTCCAGAGTAGGTAACGCCAACACAGGGATACATGGTGAAAACCCTAACAGGCACCATGGCATTCTTCAAAAGTCTCCCTGATCTTTCATGTGCTATGCTCTACAAAATCTACCTAATGCTGCTCACATGCATTCAAGTTTTTCAGAGCAATCACGAGCACCATGGATGTCCTTCCTTGAGGGCAATAAGAGTCTATGCTACGACCTAAGCGGCCAACCTCTCGAAGAAGTCCTCTATGGCTTCTACACCCTATGTATGTTCTTGCCATCTTATAATATGTTGGCGTTTGAGGAAGCGTTCTACATAGGGTTTTTCACTTGGTGAACAAGATTTTTGGGCCAGTGATCAACAACCTAACTTTTAGATTTGTAGGCTACTCCGCCATTGAGCTCAAGAACAGAGTCACCATGCAATTTTTGCAGGTTCCATACAAAGAAAGAAAGATCACATATGAGAAAGCTTTGCATGCACTTAACGATCGCCTCGCCAGCCGTCAACCCAAAGATTATTTCAGCCCATAAGGCTATGTCAAGGGACGACACAGGCGAGGAGGGGGTGAATGTTAGCAGCAAGCTAACCCAGATATCATTTTCGGAGCTCTCGTTGTAAAAACAATTATTATTTTGATGAATCAGGAATATTGTAACTCCTATTTTTTGGATAAACTTTATAAGCGATGAGCTGGGCTACAAGCTTCCAGATTGTATCAACCTGTCTTTAGTTAGGGCTCCCAGATTATTAGTTTTGACCATCAAAAACCTTGGCTAAGGTATAAAAGTCAATGTTTGTAAGTTATTATTAAGTTTTGGATAATGAAATACACAGCCTGAGCTAAAAGCACTCACTTCTCTCCTTCTCGCGCTTCCTACTCCCTCCCCGGTTGTCACATTGCAGTCGCATCTGTTGCGTTGCAACCGTAGGTAAGAGCTCTACGCATTGACGTAGGCACTTCACAATATTTCGTAGCTTTTGGCATCGCCGATCTACGGCCTAATTTCATCATAAGTAGGAATTTACACTTCAAAATCAAAAACTAAGCATAGTGGGTATTGGGACATCATTGCTAAGCATTTAGATGCATTCTGGGTTGAAAACGACTAGGTCAAAAATCCACTACTGTTAATCATCGCGATTTTTGTACTTGACCTAAAGTGGGATTTGAGACTGTAAGCATGTGTGATTAGGTCTTATAAACATGTCCTAGAAGTTTCGTTACGTTTGGATGTCATTTCATGCTATAACTGATGTGATTTGTTTGTCGATGAGCGATTGACTTTTAGTGATTTCAGTCACTTGAGTGTAGCCTGAGTTAGATGCGAGTTGTTTGTTGTTTTTCAAGAGATTGACAACCTCTTGTGGCCACTATGCACTAGTTGAATGAGCTTCGTCCCATGGATTGATAATTTATTTGTGGTTCTCGCTACATCTGTAATAAGATAGGAGTGAGGTTAGACACCCGTCCCACAACGGCTAAGGATATAGCTCAGATGTTCATGAAATGTGTTTTCATGTATCACAATTTATCTCGACGGATAATTTTTTATCGTGATGCGAAGTTCACCTCAAATTTTTGGAAAGCCTTATTCTCAGCTATAGGAACCCAGTTAGCCTTTAGTACTACTCATCATCCTCAAATTGATGGGCACACACAAAGACAAATCAAATCATTGAAGACATGTTGAGAGCTTATTGTATGCATGAGTAGAGTAAATCGACTAGATATTTGTATTTGGTTGAATTTGCGTATAATTCATCATTCCAACGCTCAATTGGAATGTCTCCTTTTCAAGCATTGTAAAGAGTGTCTTACTCCACTCAAATGGACAGACCCTCTCATACGAGTTCAAGCATCCAAAGAAATGTTGGATGAAATGCAACTACAAACCGGTCTTATACGACAGGATATGAAAACTGCTCAAGATAGATAGAAAAGTGATCCAAAACGATCTGCCAGACTTTTTGAAGAGGGTGATATGGTATTTTTGAGAGTGAAACCCAAACATAGTTCTTTATCAATGGGTAAGTGTAAGAAGTTAAGTGCCAAATATTGTGGGCCTTTTGTAATCATAGAGCAGATTAATGATCATGCTTACAGACTCTTGTTACCGCCACACATAAAGATACATGATGTTTTTCACGCCAGTTTACTCAAAAAGTATGTACTTGATCCACAACATATTCTTGATGATTCTCTATTATCTACCTCTACTGACGAAACTTTTGAAGTATACCCCGAGGTAATACTTCAGAGTGGAACTTGGGAACGTGATGATGTAATGAGACTATATTATCAAGATTTCATGTCGAGGTGAGGACACCTCGAATTTTTCAAGTGTGGGAAGATGTAAGATCCCCAATTTTTGGGTCTCTTCTAAAAATAAGAAAAATAGCTTTCAATATCTATTTTGCCAAATTCTTGACTTAAGATGCTTGATTGATAGTATGGGAAGGTTCTAAAGTAAAAAGCAAGGTCATTTCCAGGTTCCAGTAGGTTAAACGGACATTTGGTTCGGTTTTGAAAAAATCCGCTATTTTTAGCTTTTCGTGCTTTTCGGTGTTTTTGAAAAGTAATGTGATTTTTATGATGACCTAAATGTAAAAATATTGATTTTAGTCTTCGTCGAAATTAAAAAAAATCACCCGAAGCAAAAAGGGACCAGACGAGATTTTTACGGGAAACATTTTTATAAAAAGCGGTATCGTAAATATGTCGGGGCAATACGGAAGAGTCATAATTATGTCGGGATATTACGGTGTGGCATAGTCTAGCTATGGTTTTCATTAGTTGGCCAGATATTGCTCGGATGGTCAAATATTGCTGTAAAAATGGAATGGTAAGTGGGAGAGTTGACCACCAAAAGCAAAGGCTTGTTTTTAGGAAAGATTGGAGTTTTTTCCAAAAGCAAGGGGCTATTCCAAGCTGAGAACTAGCACCATCTCTCTGCTTGGGACACACTCCAACCTGTTGCACTTGCCTATAACTTGTCGATTAAGTGCCTTCTGTTTGCATCTAGTACCGCAAGGCTATACATATCTATTATACGGAGTGGTGCAAGCTCTTCATCACCATCTCCATAAGCTCTTCTCTCTCGAGGAGAGGGAGAAGAAGAAGAAGGACACTCTCTCTCTACTTTCTTATTATATTCTCTCTCGTTTCATGGTGTACGCGCTCTCCCGAAGCTTTCGTGGCCGATACCTCTACGTAGCTCTCATCACTGCTCTCTTGCGGCAAAGCAAGAAGCCTTTCGATAACCCCTAATCCATTCTAAAGCACGATAAGAAGCTCTAAACTCCATATCCATCATCTCTCTCTCTCTCTCTCTCTCTCTCTCTCTCTCTCTCTCTCTCTCTCTCTCTCTCTCTCTCTCTCTCTCTCTATGTCGTTTTAGAGTAGTCACCCTCTCGTTGATTGCTTTTTCGCATACGAGTGCATGTATGAATCAATCGAGTATGTATGAAGTTGTCCCATGATTATTTCATCATGTTTTACACGCTGATTATGCACGTGATGCGGTTATGGTCACGTGCGTGCATAAAAAGCGCTTTTTGTTTCACGTCATAGAGGCGGTAGGAACACTGTTTTGGTCATAAATCACAAACCGCTATGAATCAGCCCGAACCTTTTGTACCAGAGATAAAACACATCATTTAAAATATTTCCTCTCTTTGTGTCATGTGAAAAACACGCACGAGCTAAAAGATATGGTCAAAAAACAGTGTGCTGCCCACTGCACAACCAAATTTTTTGACTCCAGGCTCCTTGGAGAACAACTATATAGATTCACCGGATGGGCAAACCCACTTAACCAATTGAAAATCTTGATGAAACTTGATGATAAATGAATTAAGATCTTCGTTATCACTTCGGGAATGCGAGTTATTAATCGCTCTATAACGGATTTTACCTACATGCGTAGGGGTGCTACCAAGGGGGGATACCATATGACGTCGTGAGTTGACCGAGCTGTTTTTATATGTTTTATGGTTTGTTGTTGAGTTGATTTCAATCATAATATGTCCATAAACTTATGTGAGAGTATGTGGTTAAACATTTCAAAACGCATAGGCAGATATGAATAAAGTTGCTTTCTTTTTGGGTTATCGTTTGTTGTGTGAGTACCATATGGGTGAAGTGATGTGATAGAGTGATAGTCTATATTATGGAACTGAGCTTGATGCATTGATCTAAGGCCAAATACTTTCAATTGCATATTTTGCATACTCTCAAAAATGCCAAAAAATTGTTTTTTGTATATATGTGAAGTTATGGCTTATGGTTGACCTAAAGGTCGGAGCTGTTTTGCATCATGTTTATGGTGATGGAATGTTATCATATGATGTATGGGAAATCATGGATTGATGTGTATGCATCATATGCATGGTTGTGATTGCTTTCCACCTTCCTAGGTCAAAACTAGGTTTATGTGCTGGGGAGGTGAAGTGCAGATGTGATGCATCAACTTTGCATAGTTGGATGTGGTTAAAATTGGATTTTTATATCATGATTAGTTTCTTGTCAGACTCTTTTTATGCATAAAATAATCACGCTTTAAGGGTCACATGTGTGTGGACTCCGATTGAGTGCAGGACACGGTTAGTGCGTCGGGGGTTTAATGACCTACACGGCTCATCTACACGGTTAGTGCGTCGGGGTTTAATGACCTACAAGATATTTTGCCTTGGCTTTCCCTAAACACCCGGTGTTGGGCATCGAAGAGGTGTGGCGCCTAAACTGGTATGGTTGGTGTTGATACCCTACCACCTGCTAGTACTTGGGATCCTTTTAGAGCTCGGGTTCATGGAGGGAGGCGAAGCGGCCTCAGTCTATGTCTAGCTCAGGTAGGTTGGAGGTGTTCTGGCTCGCTCCCAACGAAGTGAAATTCTCTATGTCTATAGTAGAGCGGAAGTGGATGGGTGGACCGGTTGATCCCTACATAGGGTCCGGTGCTCTGCTAGTTATTTTGCCATGAACTCTTTCTTTGATGTTATTGTATACTGAGATTTTGTCATTGCATTAATACATGGTTTCCTGTTCCATTTAGATGGGCATTTAAAGATTCTCTATTGTAATCTTCTCATGTCTCTGTGCACTCTATTTCACCCTCCACTATATTTTCTCTCTCTCTCTCTCTCTCTCTCTCTCTCTCTCTCTCTCTCTCTCTCTCTCTCTCTCTCTCTCTCTCTCTCTCTCTCTCTCTCTCTATCTCTATCTCCCTCTCTCTGTCTCTCTCTGTCTCTCTCTCTCTCTCTCTCTCTCTCTCTCTCTTCCTGCAATGTGGTGTACACATATATTCACCCTCCACAATGTTATATTTTTCTTGAGTACGCTTTCATTCATAAAACCCATTCAAGGGTAGCACTAGTCACTAGGTACCTCTAGATGCAGTCCAGCTCATGGCCTAAACTCCATTCTTGGTCGGACATTGAGAACTCCTCCCCTATGAAAATTCTTTCGCAACTCTGATGTATAGTGAAAATTGTATAAAAGTGCAGCTTGTATATTTTATGCATAGACCCCTGAGGAGGGGTATCTCTCAGGCTGCCTAAATCTGCTTGTGTAGTTTAGAACCCTTATTGGAGAAAAATTTCCAGAAAGATGAACACTAAAGGAGTACAATAGTTGATCCACTTTTGGGACAAAAACAGAGAGTGTTAGAAATCCTCTGATCAGCTGGCTACCTAGTTTCAACTCAATGGTACTAAGAGGCTACTTGTCAATAGAGTTGTAGAAGGCTTAGACAATATTTTGATGCCTATTTGGGAGTCTAGTTTTGAGTGGAATTCTTAAAGATGGCCCATGAGAAGCCAATTCTTTGAACCTCTTACCAAGGGCATTTACCCAGCATCAATGCATGATGCTAACTAGTTTGCCCCTCTAAACAAACATTGGAAGAAGTAATGGTCGGAAGATCAATGGGTTGATGTCATGAAGAACATCTGGAATCCACAGTGGCCTCATTTTATGAAGGTATTTTTGTGGAAGGTACTTTGGGGGGCTTTATTGACAGGCATCAAGATTCAAGCACGTGGTATTGGGTCCAATAGATACTCGGGGTGTAGATTGGCTAGCAAAGACCTCGTCCACCTCTTCATGGAATGCTCGGCAATTTTTGTTGAGTGGTATCTTCTACCGAACCCAATATGGCTACCAAAGATGTAGGCAGACAAAAACAAGACCCTCATACTTGATTTAAATGGCCTATTGATTACCATTGTAGAGAGTTTCTTTGGTGACAAGCCTTGTGCATATGAAGGGGAAATGATAAAGCACACAATCAGTCAGAGCTACAGAGAAGTGTATTGTCGCAAAGACAGCCACAAGTTCTTAAATTGGTGCGTCAAATTTTCAATGTGTATATATGGAGAAGTTGTAGGATGCCTAAAGTGGAAGGGATTCTAGAAAATTTCTTCAAATCACAATGTCACTTGCTAGTAGGTGTTATGTCATAGCAACATTGCACATAGGCATCTTGGGAGATGCATAATAAGCATGTGTTCCTCAAAGACTATGGTTCATTGGGCATTTAGAGTAGCCAAGGAATGGAGTGCTCACACTTCTTAAAAAGTACACGTTGTTGCAAAAACAAGAGCAAGAGGAACCTGTATAGAAATGTCTCCCAATAGCTCTCCAAACAAATATTCAGCACCACAAGTTGTATGAAGAGAACTCCCACAACACTACAACTCAAAGGTAAGTGATCCCTTGCACATGAGGACTCGTAGGGAAGGTGTGCAAATGGAGGTTCTATTAATGCTCAATACTTGGCTAAAGGTTATTTTCCTATGCAATTTAGGCATGAGATAGTCGTGGCAAAGGTCTTAACCAAAAGCCCATTATTTCTCAATCGATCGATCGGTGTGCGTGCTTCCTTGGGATCCATCCTTTGAGTCCCCTAATGCTTTTCAAGAAATGTGTCCATTATGGGTAGAGTTTCTAAACCTCCCAATTTTGCTAAGAAGAAATTTAAAAGACCTTGCATCAGCCCTAGCTATCCCTCTCTTTGTACCATCTAATAGAGTAGTGGGAACTGCAGCCACTAAGGTATGTATATGGTGGAATCTTAGAAAGGCCTAGCTCAAGAATCTCATAGTGAATGTTGGGGCTAGTTTAATGTTCATTGTGCTAAACTTTGGCACCTTCTTTGTGTTATGAAATAAGACGTAGCTAAATAGATAATTGAGTAGATTACTTAATGGAGAGAGACAAATTTACATACACAAGATTATAGAGTAGAGAGAGAGAGAGAGTACACACGATATACATGGTTCACCCAATGTGGGCTACGTCCACAGGAAAGCAGCCACTCAATGGCTTTAGTACTTCAAAACAAGAAGTAGTTTACAAAGGGATTATACCCTTAATGGAGCTCCCGGCTTGCTTCACTCTCACCACCTCACACTCACCTTGTTGCATCAACTTCACACTATGAAATGTGTGTAGAAATGGCCTCCTTTTATAGGCCAAAAGGGATGCTCTCTTTTATGAGAGGCAGCCATGTGTAGCCGCCCTTGTGTGAATAAGTCCAAATTGCACCCTCCAATCCGCCCATGTGTGGCCGCCCTTGTGTAGACAAATCTACTTTTGAATTCGGCCACCGGCCATTGACTTCCGACCACCGGCCAACCGACGGTTGTTCTTCGACCACTTTTCGGCCGCCGGCCGACCATAATATTCCAGCGAAAAGGATATTCCGGCGAGGGAAAAAAAAGTCCCCCTAAAGTTGCCCCTGATTTTTTGCCGTGAAAATTTTGGTTTCCGGCGAGTGATTTTCCTTTACGCACGATGGCTTCTCCTCATAATGAGGGCCTTACAAATGTGCGATTTTACCACAGAAAATTACAAGGGTAAAGCAGGCTCCATACTTAACACTTTGGGGCATATTTCAAGTGTAACAAATTTGGACATTTTGCTAGGGCGTGTCCAGCTACTACAACAACGACCCTAGGCCCTATTGCAGGTGATAAAGTTGAATTTTCAATGGGACAAATGGAAATTGAAGAAAAGACTCCACAAGAAGGTGCAATGAAGACACATGAAGAAAGATAGCCGATGAACCCCGACCAAAACCCCGACCAAGCAACCAAAGGGAATTTAGAGAAACCCATCAAAGGCCCAATCCAGCAATAGCATGGCCACCCCCAATTATCTCTTCACATCCACTCCATAGAGAAAATCGGCGTCCCTGCTGGTACAGAAGATTGTTCCGTCTCGCACGTTTAGAAAGAAAGAATAAGGTTGGCACCAAGTGTCCAACATTTCTTGCAAGCGTTTCAAATCCCAAGCGCGGCTAGTGGGATAGCTAAAAGAATCCCCAGCGGACACTCCCAAACCCTCCTTCCTATATGATAATATCTTTGAGGGCCTTTGGGATGATAACCTTAAAAAATTCAAGGTCACCAAGGGCATGGATTGAGCTAATAGAAGAGAATAGCAAAAAAGAGGGCACTAAAGAAGAGTTCCTTGAAGTTGAGAAGTTTGTACCCCTCTCTCAATAAATAGAAGAGTTGATCTGCCATTCTTGGAACGTGATGGGGATCAAAACCTAGAAGAAGAGCTCACTCTTTTGGGAGGAAGTTAGAAGAGGCAATGAAATCAGCTTCTGGGCTATCCAAGAGCATTACCTAGATGCCACAAGAAAAATCAAGAAAACATTTGGTAAAAAATTGGTCTTTTATGGAGAGGGAGTCGATGGATCCAGTGGTGTCCTCTCTATTGGTGGAGAAAAGAAGGGACAGAACTGGCACATCGAACATGTTAGCTGAATCTGAATGATCCAAATGGCTAAGCCTGTGTGAGAAGTGGGCATTGGTTGACATGTGGGAGTTAGGCCCATGGAGAAGCATGCCAGGGTTCACATACACTAGCTTGCAATATGCCGATATGGCTTCCCGACTAGATCCTTGCTACTGCTCTCATCAAGCCAATTGGTTGCCTTCATGGATGGAAATCAAGTTGATAACTTCATAGTGCTTGTCAAATCCCCTCCTGTTAAGCATTGAATTATAAAAAAACCAGAGAAGCTGGTCATTGCCCTTAAGGGTCTAAAACGCTACTCTCAAACAGGGGCCCACCTATTCAAAGACCCTCTCTGCAGAAGCCTGGCCCTCAAAGCTGTGAGCAAGCTTAAGAATGATGTGGACTCAAGAAACCCTAGGGCCTCAGATATTTCCACCAAGAGTATTCAAAAATCCATAAAAAAATGCAGGTCCTATAAGAGTGTTTTAGGAGTTTAAGCTCCCTTTATTGTTTCCCTAAGCCGTTAACGGCTCTGTGATTCATCAAAACGGATTAACTAAGCCTAAGTTGTTGTTGGTGATAAAATTTCTTCTGTGTTGGGTTTCCAGATTCATCCCTGCTGAGCTTCTTCCGAGCTTTTTGACCCCTTGCTTACCGAGCTCCCTTCAACTTGCTTTGATCGAGTTCCCTTCCACTTGCTTCTTCAATTCTCTTGCATACCTAGTCGAGGTTTAGATCAAGAGAGAAAGTTCCCTGCTTAGCTTTAGGAATAAGAGAGAGATCACCTTTGTCCCCTGCTTAGATCCGAGAGCGAGAGAGAAAGAGCTTCTTGCTTCCTTGCTTAGATCTAAGAGCGAGAGAGAAAGAGCCTCTTGTTTCTTTGCTTTTTCACGAGAGAGAGAGAGAGAGAGAGAGAGAGAGAGAGAGAGAGAGAGAGAGAGAGAGAGAGAGAGAGAGAGAGAGAGAGAGAGAGAGAGCTTGCTCTCAAGTTTGCCTTCTTCTCCCTGCTTCTTCCTCTTTGAATTTCCCTATTCTCCTTGCCCTTTTCAATCAGAGACAACTCGCCTTATGCTCAACATGCCTCCTTTCATGCCCTTTGCCACCCTTTCTTCCTTGATGCCGAGAGCAAGAGAGGAAAAGATCAAGTCTCCTCTTCCTTGCTCCTTCCTCCTCATGTTTGAATCCTTATCCCTCATGCAATTCCCCTTTAGTGTCATCCTGCCTTCTTGCTCCAAGGTCCAAAGAGAAAGAGAGAGAGAGCATTCTTATTTAACGCGGCCGAGTCCGAGCAAGAGCCCTCTCCTTGCCGTGGCTCTTTCCCCTCTTCTCTTTCTCCCCTTCCCCAAGACCACTTTGGGATCTAGATCCTTATCCAAAATAGAGAGGGCTCCACTAAACCCGTCCACTTCCTCTCCATAGAACACCAACTTCTTTCCCAATGTCTATTTTCTTTTGCTGCGAGCCTCTAGATGATGTTCTTCGATGGCCCAACAATTAACTCCCTTCTCCTTCCTAACTTCCTCCAAGAAGAGGGTGTGCTTCTTTCGGGTCTTCAATCCTTTCATGTTTCATGACTGAATAGCCAAGGCTTCCATCATTGGGCAAGGGGAACAAACTCTTCAACATATGACCCCTGTCTGGTCTCCGCGTTTGTGGCCTGAGAGAATCTAGATGTTCCTCAAAGTAATTTTAAAAAAATAACCATAACAAGGCGCGAGATGTATTATATTAAAGAGAGAGAAAAATTACAAAATATGAGTCCTTAGACCAAGGTGATTGATAAATACAAAATATTAAAGAGAGAGCAAAATTACACAATATGAGTCCTTAGACCAAGGTGATTGATAAATGCAATGCCAAAAAACTATGGAATGGTAATAAAACCATGAACCTGTATACAATGAGCTTGCAATGGGTTTTTGATGTGTCACATAATTCGTGGTATACACAGACAACACCAAAACTGAACAAAGCATCACTTCCATCTTAGTCAAAGTCCCCAGGCAGATTGTTGATCAACTCCTCTATGTATGTGACCAGTCTCAACCCAATAGCATATAACTCAGCAATCTTATCTCTCTTTGCCTTGCATTCCTCCATCATTCGATGCAGGTGGTCATTGCATCCCTCCAGGAGGACCTCTTCACTATTTTTGAGATTAGCACCATTGTAAAACCCCAGGTAGTCATTAAGGACTTTGTAGATGATAAAAAGATGAGGGATGTCCTCTATGGTTGTACTAGACCTACAATAGATACCATTGTTGATGTTAGCTTCCTAATTCTCTTGCTTGTCCATGTTGCTTTGTGTAGTAGCAACCATCGAAGGATAGAATGTTTGGCGTAAATTCCTTTGAATTTAAAGTTCCATTGTTTTATTATCATAATTTGTGCACCATCTCCTATTCAACGTGACATGCAGGGGTTCCTCAAGAGATGAAGGTAATCTAGGTGGGTGGGACAGTTTGAATCCCCCTTTCTAGTACAGGGCTTTAGGTGACAATTGGTCTCCACGGGATAATGTCCATATTTGGCCTTGAGGAAAAAGTAACCTTCTATTGATGATTAACCTAAGTTCCCACGGTTGTAGCCTGTGCCTGGTTATTAGTTCAGCATCAGCTAACGACCTATGATCCTGAGCGTGCCACAGGTCTTTCCACATGTTTATCCCTTTGGTGTGGATTCTCCTAGCTGACCTTAGCTGGTTAGTATCCAGAGGGGGATCGGGGGGAGGGACCACCATAAGGATTCTTTAGCTCTGATGGGCCAGTTGAACTTGGACTCCTAGTTCACTTTTATCATCTATCTGTATCTATTCCAATCTCCCCATAATGTCTTCATTAACTTTGAACCCTGTGGGAGAGTAGGAAATGGGCTCCCACTTCACTTTTATCATCTATCTGTATCTATTCCAAGCTCCCGATAATGTCTTCACTAACTTTGAATCGTGTGGGAGAGTAGGAAATGGGCTGAAAAAATTCGTGATCCAAGGCATATCTTGCCAACCTTTATGACCTTTGAGTTGAAACCCATCAAGATGTCAAAATACAAGTGTAGCCCATTCTTGTTCTGGGTTCTCAAGAGCCCTAAGAATGAGTTTGACTGATAGTTTGTCTACCCAGGAGCTAATGTCAATGAGCCCCAAGCCCCCTAATTCCTTGGGCAAACAACATACTTTCCATTTTACTTTGGCCAATCCTCTTTTGTGAGGATCCCAGACCACGTGAAGTTCCTACATACTCTTGATATATCTTCCAAGTGTGACTCAAGGGGTACGATAGAAAAAAACGAGACATACGGTGAGAGAAAATGTTTGACCACCATTCCCCTACCTACTAGAGGGGCCTGAAAACCCATTCACATGTTAAGTTTGGAAGCAAATCTTTCTCTGACCCAATTCCACCTCTGAGCTAGAGTGACTTTGAACCCCATAGGGAAACCCAATAATCTAAAGATGGTTCCTTCTTGGATTGCTAAACAACCCTGATCTAGGATCCATTTAGGAAGAGGTGCTTTGGATGCTCTAATGCCAGTCTTTTCATGATTGATTTTGAAGCCAGAGGCTGAGCAAAAGGTCCTGAGACATTCCCAAAATGCTTTGAGGAATTGTTCATCATTGTTTAGCAGACCATTAGTGTCATCGGAAAACTGAGAGAGGCATTGTTGATTACCATTAGGTAGAGTGATTCCCCTAATGGACCCGTTCTAAATTCTGTCTTTAATTAGCCAATTTAAGGCATCATCTGCTTTAGCAAAAAGTAAGGGCGCCAGGGGCATCCTTACCTAACCGACCTTGCTAATTGAAAAGCTTTGGACAACCCATAGTTTATAGCAACACGTGCTTTTGCATTCCCAAGAAGAGTTTGAACGAAAGAAACCAATCTGGGACCGAAACCCATCATAAGTAAGCTTTCGCTGAGGAAATACCACTCAAGCCTATCATAGGCTTTGTCAAAATCAATTTTGACAAAAATGTAATCCTGTCCTATCTCCTTAGCATATTCAATGCCTTCCCACATGGAGATCACAGCTTCCAAAATTCTTCTCCCCTTGATGAAACCCTTTTTCTATGAAGAGAGCGAGTTCATGAGGGTGGGAGTGATTCTCAAAGCAATAGCTTTGGCAAAACATTTGTATGCCAAAGTTAACATAGTGAGAGGTCTCTAGTTGGAAAGGATTTCTTTGGGACCCTTCTTGTGAAGCAGCTTGATGGTCCCTGTAGTAATAGGACTTGAGAGAGCCTTTTGATGGACTCATTCTTCCTAAATCAGTAGCAGAATAGGCGCTAAAGTGGCCTTGAATTTTTTATAAAATTCAATAGGCAATCCATCTATCCCTGGAGTTTTATTTTATTTGAGAGATTCAATAGCTCTCTTGATTTCCTCTATTGACATGTTGGCTTTTAGTTGTTCAGCAATCCGAGGAGGGATAACCCTTTTCCTACATTCCCATATGATATTGTGTGCTCTGATTTTCTCTGGGTGAAGGCACTCTAGAGGGCTGAAGAGATCCTCAAAATGTTTCCTTGCTATCTCTAGGTTTTCCTCCTGAGTGCTAGCTACTCCTTGGAAGGAAGATAGCATAGGAACCACTTCCCTTTGTTGTTTCTTCTTTAGCTTTTGAACATCTCTTTCAAGGGCTTGTCTATTCTACATGCCCACCAGCCTTTGAAATAGATGGATGAGTGATGCATCATAAGATCCTCTTCAAATATGATTTGTTTTCTTAAGATATTGATTTTGGGTTGGATTTCTTCATCTTCCTTGATCTTGGCTTCGAGTTCCACCAACTCTGAGTAGATTAGGTCTCTTGTGGCTCTCCTTATGTTAGCTACTTCTTTCTTGAATCTTATAAGAGATTGTTGAGTCAACTTGATTGCTTCAGATCAAGCTTTGGTAGGAGTGACTCCTTTGGAAAAGTTATGCACCCATATGGCTTTAATGTGGTCTTGGAACTCCTGAAGGTTGAACAGAGTTGAGTCTATATGGAACGAATGGTCCCTAATCTTTGTGTGCTTATCATCTAGGGTAATAACCAGCAGGTAGTGATCTAAGGCACAAGAGGTGTACCTAGGCTTTAACCCTATTAAATTCATTAGCTAGTTGAATGCTTAGATAGCATCTGTCAAGTTTGGCTTTTATGGCATTTCCTTCCTGAGAATAATTTTGCTAAGTGAACCCTCTTGTAGCACCTACATCCTAGAGATCTAACTGGTTTTTCAACAAGTCCCACCTGGCTTTTTTGGTTCCCAAGATAGTAGTCCCCTTGCTTTTATACCTATCCTCTAAAATTTCAACCATATTCATGTTCCCAAAGAGAACTACCGGTACTTCTACTTTGTTGAGACTTTGCTAGAGTTTGGTTCTATCTGTAGTAGAACCTGCAGCATAAACTCAAACAAGGGTGCAAAGCACTAGCTCTTCTATACACACGGCTACCCAATGGTCCCCACTGAGTGTCTTCTGAGGGTTTATCCTCCAGTGGAGGGGGATCTCTAACGCAGTGCCTCCTGAACCTTTGGTATGGTTGAAGTGATGCCAGAAAAGAGTTTGTGATATTGTCTTCAATCTCTGTTGAAGCTCTAAGTTGCATTATACGTTATACAAAAAACGTATAAAACGCCATATACAGGTGTCTTTTACTTGACCCCATATTATACAGGCGTTTTATACGGTGACACGTCATAAAAAACAGGCAACGTATTTTTTTCCCAAATTTTCAACTGAAAGATGCTTCAATCAAAACATCTTTCGATTGAAAGATGTTTGGTACAAATTTTCTTTCGATCGAAAGATGTATTCTTTGGAAAAAAAACTATATATACCGGCAACGCGCCTATTGAGACCAGTGTTACTCTCAAAAGGTATTTCTTGTCAATAGAAGACAAAAAAACTTAATTTTGTGATAATTTAAAAAATGAAAATTCCAAATGTTTTAAATTTTTTACAAAATCAAATTTTATGTTTTGTTTAGATAATTGTATAATTATGTATTTTAAAATATAATTATCTAAGCTTTGTATGTTGTGTAGAGCTCAAACTCTCACTCATACAAGGTTTTTGTTTTTTAAGAATCACGTGCTACATACTCAGTTTACTGACACGTGGAAGTGAATTAGGATATAGTTTAGAGATTACCGTTTTGTGTAGAGTGTACTCTCACATGAGGTTACCTATCAGCAAAATATAATAGAATAGAGGTGAATTTTATTTAGGTAAGTTCGATTTTGACGTGCAGATACTTTCTCACCTCAAAGTGAACATAGATAGAAGTTTTTTTGTCCTGTGTAGAGCCATCACACTATGCTCTCACTGGAATCAAATACATTGATATTATATTATCTTTATTTTGATTTCTATGTCTATCATACTGTGTGATCATACACGTGTATCAAATGCAGATAGATAATCTTTCAAAGATTTACCGTGGGGTGTGAGATAGCAAAGGCAAAAGGACCAAAGAATGTGACTGCAATTGTCACGGGTAATGCATCCAATTACAAGGTGCAAGAAGGGCTATCCAAGTTAAGCACCCAGAAATTACTTGGGTGCCATGTGCCGCGCATACTCTTAATTTGCTATTAAAATATATTGGAAAAATGGCCATCATAAAGAAAATGCTGCTAGATGCTAATCATGTGGTGAAATCTATTAGAGAGCATCAATTTTCATATGCTCTTTTTTTATTAAAATCACTCAACAAAACTTTGCAGATATTTTGTGCGACAAGGTTTGCAACTGCAAATTATGTTCTTGCCACCTTGCAAGAAGTGAAGCCTTCATTGATTGAAACAGTAGCTGATAGACACTGGGATGCATGGCTCAGCAAGTATCCTAGCTACCAAGAGGCAGCTGCAAGATGTGTACAGCTTGTGAACTTGCAAGTTTTTTGGCGCGATGTAGAGACAATTGTCACCCTGGCCAAACCATTTGTAGATCTTTTACAAATAGTCGACAAAGACTCTTTTGTCTTTGGTCGAGTCTATTGGTATATGTCAGGGTCATTGTGCAAAGTAAGAGAGCATGCTAGCTTTGGTGCAAAGGACAAAGCTTCCCTGATCACAGCTGCTGCCAACAACGATGGGTGCAATTGCATACGTCGTTGCATGGTGATGCATTTGTATTAGATCCTAAATTTCAAATGCACCAACAATCGGCCAATAAAGATGTCATGAGTGACTTCAAAACAGTGTGCTCGCAACTATTAGGACAAGAGGATGGGAAGATTGCTTTTCATCAGCGAGTTGATTATGCTAATAGAATTGGCATGTTCCAGGATCCATGGTATACAGATTTCGTTGCACACATAAGTGCGCCTCTATGGTGGAAAGAGTATGGTGGGGAGAAAGTGGAGCTGCAACACATTGCTGTCAGGGTTCTATCTATTGCAGCATCAAGTGGAAGTTGTGAGAGGAACTGGTCGGCTTTTGACTTTATGCATACTAAGAAACCAAACCGGCTTCATCCTCAACATGCTACTGATTTGGTTTATGTTTTCTGCAACATGAGACTCATTCACAAGCCGGTGAACATTGTGACAAGAGCAGCACAAAAGCACTATGGTGTTTTTCAAACCCATGAAGCTATAGCTGCAAAAGTAGACGATGACGATGATATGGAATAGGAGATAGCTTCATAATGCTCTGATATGGATAAAATAGATGATATGGTTGGTGTGTTTGATGGAAACAAAGATGTATGACTTAAGGTATATAATTTTTCTCATTGTGAGTGTGAAAATTATGACACTACAACATGTTCACACCTCTCTCTCTCTCTCTCTCTCTCTCTCTCTCTCTCTCTCTCTCTCTCTCTCTCTCTCTCTCTCTCTCTCAAGTTACTTTTGCAATAAGAGTCATAATTACAGTTAGATACAGTACAATACAATTTTTACCAATCGAGAATACAAAATGGCCAGTTGAGGGGATAAATGACGAGCCGTGATTACAAAAAACTGTAGCCCTTCGCCCGAATAGACACAGGTAAAGTGAGCGAAGTACTTAACCCAAAGATTGAGTCATCTCATTGAGTAGTTCGTCTATGTCAAACTCAGCATTTTCAAGCGTAGGAGATCAGCCTGAAGGCCCTTGCTACGAAGAACCACCCTGATCTAGCAATGGACCGTAGAGTTCTGCATACTGTTGCAGCTTTAGCTTAGGCCTTTGATAGCTCTATCTCAAGCTCAAGGATTTTGTCGTGCAAAATATCAGGTGTCTCTCCTTGACTTGCAAGATCTTGCCCTTGGCTTGCCAATGCAACGATTGTGTCTAATTCTTTGAAAAGTAGAACTATGGGATGTTTGTGTGGAGGCATTGGATTAATTGCATGACTTGCAACAACTTTCTCTACAATCCAACCATGCCCAACGCTAGAGTTCTTGGGGCGGTCTGACTAATCCACATGTCTCCCAAGGATGTCGTGAACATAACATTGCTATATAAAGTAGAGTTCCATTTGATTGTTGTTTGGCATAACTCTCTCTCGATGTATGCGTTGGAATTAGGGTTGCAGAGAAACACACACAGCTTGGAGAAGACGAAGGAAGCTCAAGGCACACAATAGAGAGTATGTTACTTAGTGTGCAATGGAAAGATACATAGCCCTAGAGTGATGTGCGTATATACAATGCACGGGGGAAAAAACCTCCTAAAGAGGGAACAAATGCCCCGGCGGTCCTAGTGTGTTCACACACATCACTACCACATGTATATGGTAACAAATCCCCCCTGGAGTGATGCGGTGAACGAGAGCTGGCACATGAGTAAAGGGAAGTGCCATGCCCTGAGGACAGGATCAGTCAACAAAGGGGAGTAAGCCCAAAGATTTGCGGAAAGCTTCAAGCTTCTCACGAGACAATTCCTTTGTGAAAATATCTGCAAGGTTGTCCTGTGTTGACACATAAGCCAAGCTGATCTCTCCTGCTGAGAGCCTCTCCCTGACATAGTGGTAATGCACCTCAATGTGCTTTGTGCGAGCATGAAAAACTAGGTTCCTCGCAACTGCCAATGCGCTCTGACTGTCAATGTAGATAGTGTTGGGAGTGTCCTGTCCAACATCCAATCAGCCATAAGGCGTCTGATCTATACACACTCAACCGTAGCTGTGAAGACTGCCCTGTACTCAGCCTCACAACTCGAAGTGGCCACAGTAGGTTGCTTCTTGCTCAACCATGCTATACATGAACTGCCAAGCATGAAACAAAAACCACTTCTGGACACTCGCGTGTCAAAACAACCAGCCCAATCTGAGTCCGAAAAAGCATGTAAGTCTGGCGGCAATGATCCCCCCTTGGGATAAAACAAGCCAAGATGTAAAGTGCCACTAAGGTAGCAGAAAATCCTCTTGACAGCCTGCCAATGCTTCGACCCTGGGCTATGCATAAATCTGCTGACCTGTGAGACTGCAAACTGAATATCCGGCCTCGTGTTGCATACATAAATGAGGCAGCCAACAGCAGTTTGGTAAAGAGTGACATCAGCAGGATCGCCAGCATCATGTAGACTCAACTTCAAACGTGTTTCCATGGGAGTGGCAATAGGTTTGCAATCCTCAAGTCCAAACTTACATAGCAATGTCTCTATGTAACTTTTCTGACACAAGGCAATACCACCATCACACTGCTTAAACTGTATACCCAAGTAATGATGCAACAGCCCCGAATCTTTCATCTTGAAAGTAGCATTCAAATCAGCCTTAAATTCAGCAATATGTCTCTCATTTGGTCCAGTGATCAGCAAATCATCAACATAAAGAACCACGATGAGAAATACATCACCCTCATGCTTTACATACAATGTGCTTTCTGTTGGACTGTTACGAAAGCCTTGTTTGACCAAATGAGTGTCAGCTTTCTCATACCAAGCACGAGGAGATTGCTTCAACCCATACAAAGCCTTGTTACATTTGGACACTTTGTCCTCTTGTCCTTTTATGACAAAACCGCGAGGCTGCGTTACATAAACTTCCTCAAATATGTCACCATTCAAGAAAGCAGTAACAATGTCTGATTGATGTACATCCCAACCAAAATGATCTGCCAATGCACATAGAAAACGCACAGTAGTCATACGACAAGTGGAGCAAAAGTTTCTTCATAATCTATGCCTTTTTGCTGTGCATAACCCTTTGCAACAAGTCGGGCCTTATGGCGATCAATCTCACCATCCGGCTTGCGTTTCAACTTGTAAACCCACTTCGTACCAATGGCCTTTTTGCCAGGAGGAAAATCACATAAAGTCCATGTGTCATTTTCTATAAGTGCATCATATTCTGATTGCATGGTAGCCATCCAATTTTTTGAATTATGTTCTTCATCAAAAGACAGAGGCTCCAATCTGATGCATAAGATGCATGGCGAGAGCCTGAACGAGTACAACTACACAAAGCTGCATCCAATTTACTATCACGCAAAGTGTGCACTAGCCATTTTGGCATACCTCTAGCCTACTCATTTTCAGCCCTTTCCTCATCAAGTACATCATGTACCTATGCATCAGTAATAGGCTGATCTAAAACATTTTCAGAAACCCCCATAGGCTGTACATTTTCCTCATTGGAACTTACATTCGTATTTCCACCACTGAAAAGAGGCAACAAAGTGTCATAAATGTCCTGTGAGCTTACATTACAGTCTCTAGTACATGACAGCAAGGGCTGAACAGAATCTTCCACAAACACTACGTCCCGTGAAACCAGAATTCGTTTTGTTTGCAAATGATACAACCTGTAACCTTTGCTTTCAGCACTATAACCAACAAAAATACATTTGACAGCCTTATCATCCAATTTTCTGTGCTGCACTTGTGGCACCAAAGCATATTGCAAACAACCAAAAACACGCATGTGCTCAATAGAAGGCTTTCTATCATGCCATGCTTCATATGGAGTAATAGACTGCAAAGCTTTGGTAGGACACCTGTTTAGTACATAAGTGGCACACATGATGGCCTCGAGACAAAAAGAATGCGGTAAAGCTTGACTTTTGACCATACATCGTGTCATTTCCATCAGTGACCTGTTTTTCCTCTGAACAACACCATTTTGCTGAGGTGTATAAGGCACTGTACATTGGTGTTTTATCCCACGACTAGCCAGAAATGCATTAAATTCATGAGACATATACTCCCCCCCTCGATCGGAACGGAGGGTGCCCATAGTACATTTTGAGACATTTTCAACCATAGCCAGAAATTGTTTGAAGCACATAAAAACTTCGGACTTTGCTTTAAGCGGAAATACCCATGCATGCCTAGAGTAATCATCAATGAAAATCACGAAGTACAGGTAATTTCCCAAGGACGGAGTTTGCATGGGCCCACAAACATCACTATGCACAAGCTGCAACCTGCATGTGGCCCGAACTGAACCATCCTTTGGAAATATAGAACGCTGCATCTTACCCAAAATACAGCCTTCACAAACATGTTTGACAGGTGCTTCAAGAGGTGGCAAAGAAGCAACCATATCAGATTTCTGCAAACGCAGCAAACTGGCAAAATTCAGATGACCAAAACGTGCATGCCAAAGTTTTGCATCTGAAATAGCCCTTGAATCTGCAACAGTATTTGCAAAGTTTTGTCCACACTTGTCATACAAAGTGAGCTTATACAGGCCATGGCACAAAAGCCCAGATGCAAAAATTTCATCACCAAAAGTGAGATCATGAATTGTACATCTGTCATCCACAAATTTGACTACAAGTCCAAGTCTAGCAAGTGCGGATACAGACAAGAGATTCTTCTTGATCCCAGGTACATAAAGTGCATCAACAAGTGTGAAGGAACTGCCATTAGCAGTAGTGAGCACAATCTTTCCAACTCCCTGAACTTGATAAGAGGCGTTGTTGGCACAAGTGACTGAATTCCCATGAGGGACAAACTCAAGAGAGGTAAACAATTCACGATGTGAGGTAATGTTCTTTGTAGCACCACTGTCGAAATACCACACATGTGAATCTGCAGCAACTGACAAGCATGCATCATGGACAGCAGGATTGTAAGTGCAGTCTGCGCTAAAAGCCCATTCTGCATCAACATCAGCAACACAGTCTCCTTTCATAGAGGACTCAACAATGGCTGCATTTGTAGTGGAACCAGCATTTGCAGTGGAACCACCCTCTTTCTTCTTAGCCTCTTTGGCCTTCAACTTAGGACACGACTTGATCAAGTGATCATTGGCTTTACATAATGGCAACGCATCTTCTTTTTGCCCTTATCACCAAAATTTCCGGACGAATTGCTGCCAGCAGAAGCATTAGGAACATAATTTTTGCCACTCACAGCAGAACCATAAGAAGTGGCTGCATTGTTGTTACCACCCTTTCTTTGAGAAGCAATAAAATCCTGTTCAATTGCACGCTGCCTAGTCCTGTTTTTTCTAGAAAGTGACGCTTGCAACAGCAATGTGCATAATGCATCAAACTTGAAAACTTCAGGATTTCCTTGGGTCATCAGTCTCCAAGTACTAGCAAAAGTCTAGTAGGAATCTGGTAAGGCATCAAGAAACAGTCTGCACAAGGGAACTATCTGAAATGACTTCACATGCAGAAATAAGCTGCTCATTGATATCCTTCACACTAGCAAGGAAAGTTGCCATGTCATCTTCCTCATGCATAATCTTCGACTCCAGCTCTTTACGCAGCAAAGCAATTTTAGCCTCATTGCGGCTTGCATAAAGACCTGCGAGAATATCCTAAGCCTGTTTTGCAGATTTTGCTGAATGGATGTGAGGAACAATGGTGCACTTCATAGACAACGCAATCAATGCATGAGCTTGCGCATCCTTAACATCCCAACGAGCTTGTTCTGCCGTAGGCAAAACAACTCTAACAGCTGCAATCCTTGCAGCAAGACCTGCAACATCCTCAACATCGCCTACATCCTCAGAACCAGGACGTACATCAATGCCCTGCACAATGTTCCAGACACCCTTTGACACAAGAACATGTTGCATCATATAAGCCCACATAGGGTAGTTGTCCCCATCCAACCTGTCCTCAGCAGCAAACATCTTGAACACATCTGTGTTGTTGTTGTCAGCCATGGTAAATGTTGCACCCGATGTGAAAACTGCCCGAAAATAGGAGAAACGGAGCGGAAACAACCTTTGCTATATAGCACAAACCGTAGAAGACTATAAGGCACCTGTTATGCAGAAAACGGCACTGACAGAAATTCTACACAAAATGACGAAATAGCCTGTGCAGTACTGCCTATTGTGGAAACGGAGGCCGAAATGAGCCCAAATCAAAATTTTGAGCAAACCGAACTCTACGAGCTTTCCCAAAATATTTGTCAACCTGTGAACGCTCGCCAAAGCTCATTGAAATCGGAGAAAGTGAGCAGGCGTGTACTGGAGCAGCTGGCAACTAAGCCCAGGAGGACGTGACCTGCTCTGATACCAATTGTTGGAATTAGGGTTGCAGAGAAACACACACAGCTTGAAGAAGACGAAGGAAGCTCAAGACACACAATAGAGAGTATGTTACTTAGTGTGCAATGGAAAGATAGATAGCCCTAGAGTGATGGGCGTATATACAATGCACGGGGGAAAAAACCTCCTAAAGAGGGAAAAAATGCCCCGGCGGTCCTAGTGTGTTCACACACATCACTACCACATGTATATGGTAACATTATGAATCTTCGTAGCAACACTCGTGCGAGTCCTTTGTGTTGCAAATCTAATAGCTTTACAGGCACTGATTCCTTGGCATTATCATTGATTTGAAATAAATATTGACGCACAAAGTGGCTTGGACATGGTTTCCTGCACTCCTTAAGGCTGAGAGGTTTGCCTTGCAACCCGGGCTCATTCTCTTTGATCCGTGCAATAGCTTTGAGATCTTTCTCCTGACCATAACGCTCTCTCTCCTCTTTGTAGATGGCATGTGCTTCAACGTGGTTAAGTTCTTCTTCCATATATGTCAATCAAGTGAACATGTCATCATGAGAAAGATTTGTCATAAAGTTAACATGTTATCACTTTCAAATCTTCAAAGAAATAGACAAGATATTTTAATCTTGCAGCAATAAAGAAATATAATATTTATCACCATGTTGTTAAAAAGAGACAAGATAATTTAATCATTTATATAATATAGAAGCACAACTAAAGAGGACCATAAACAATTCGTCGCTTCAATCATCACTTGGTCGTAGACCAGAAATCGTTACAGTGTCATAGCCCACTCTATGGACACCATTTAGACACAGGGAAAGATCAAAAGCGTTAGGTCGAGCTAAGGGATTGTTTCGCTTGCCACTCTCAAGGTGGGTAAGTACATTGCCTTGAAATTCCCTTTTGTTTTGCTCTTGTGGTACTTCCATGCACTTTAAGAGCTGTTTACAAGTATGGCACATAGAGTAAATATCCATGGCTTTATTCCAAAAGGGGGGATTAGTAGATATGCATTCTGGGGCAACCCATGGAAAATATTTCTCGCTCTGCTTTCTAGCTTCTATTTGCAAGTTGCGGAGAGGAGGAAAGCATGCCATTGTGGAGGTCTTTGTACATGACCCCCAATCCACAATGCCTGCATAGGCCCCCTTCTGTCCAATGAGAAGAGCGTTTATTATTTGCAAAATGTTATTTTGGAACAACTTTAATGTTCCTTCTATGGTTACATAATCGCGAATGGCAGGTTGACTACCATCTGCAGTGCACTCTCTTATTTACAGCTCTACATGGCCGCCATTCCAAAAACATGAAATGAGCATTGGACGCTCTATATGGCAGACCATGGCAAGTGGATAAATGATGTCATGATGAGCGATGTCTAAAGCTGTGGCTTTGTCCTTGACCTGCTGATCCACTGTGGGTCCACGCAAGTGGACTTTGAAGATTTTCGTCGCATATATTGGCTCTTTAAATGCAGTGTGTGTGACACCTACACGTTTCACGTTTGCCCATCTCCCTTCTCCCAGCTACGGAGCCTGTATGTTGAAAACTGCAGTTTCTGGCAAAAGATATAACACGGGGGGGATCTGAGACTGATCGAGTGCGAGAGTGGCACTAGTAGGAGTTTCTACTCTAACCGTAGTCTCTAGCTCTGCAGTAGCATCAGAAGAGCTGACTTCCACTCTCGTGCGCTTTGCTGCTCTTTCCAGCTTTCCCTTGCTCTTGAACTCAATATACAATTGTTGCACAAGTTATATACGAGTCGCTACCCCTAGCAAAGTAATTATTTCATGATTTTTTAGATCCTAATAAATCTTCGCAATCTGTCCAATAGATTGCTTGACCATGTTCGATAATGAACCAGATGTCATTAAAGATATGTCAAATGCATTATGGGATGTAAATGCGTGTTGAAGCTTCTCAAAGACAGACTTCGATAAAGCCTCTGTGAATTGGTAATACTGTTTCGAAACCGAGGGATTTAGGCAACAACGAAGCTCAAGCTCTGACATGCGATGAAAGTGACGTATTATCACTTCGAACACGAATTTTTGGTGATGCTTCGCCAACTTAATATCCGTCATATCTGCAAGATATAATTTTATAACATAAGTGTTCTTAGAGAAGAAGAAAAACTATCAAATTTGTGTCATGTTTGTTAATCAAGATTTCATACATAAGTTGACTTAATTCATAGCAAACGATGATACATTATGATTGCAATACATACATTGTACAATAGAATACACAAAGAGAGAAATGGAGAGAGGTGAAGAGGCCAGGAGTGTGAGGTACAGTCATCCCAAGAACTCGACCTAGTTATGTGTGCAACATAATACACGTAAACGATCGGAGCGTGAATGTAAACAACCCAGCTGGTGTGAGGTACACTCAACACAAGTCCTAGACGTTGTTGTAATGTTGATTGATAGTTTAATCAATCTAGTTCGTGATGAAGTGTGTGGAACACACAACACAACCATCAACGAATAATTTAAAAATCTCGGATTGTGGTCAAACATTGTACATATTTACATCCAAGACAACACCAATTCATCGGCTGATAAGTGGAGTATCTACGGATCAGAAAATATAAGGCATGTCATGCTAAGATGAAGAGGACATAGGTATGCATCTCCGCACTCTTAGGTAGACAAACGTATCCCTCATATTTCTACGTAGTAAGAACGATGATGTAACTTAATCCAATCCCTGATGAAGTGTGTGAACTCACAACACAAACATCAGCGGGACAACTTAACAATCTCATATGCAGACCAAATACCGTATGTATTTACATCCAAGACAACACCAAGTCATCTAGTGATGAACAATGGCGTGTCTTTGGAGTTCGAAATATAAGAGTAACCAGTGCATCACACAAAGATAAACTATGCATCTCTCCACTCTCTGTTTGACGAATAGAAACTCTAGTGTGTACGTGAAACAAACGCTAATTTGAGCTGACCTAAAATTGAGCAACCTATAGGCCACTCTGGAGTGAGAGGTGTAGCATCATGCCTATTGCACACCACGAGTCGACCACTAAATCCTAAACTCAGCCCTGTGGTGAGAGATAGACAACTGCACCACACAAATGAGAATCTAAGTCTGTCCTAAAACCCTTCTCTGCAGTGAGCCAAGTGGCTACACAGCACAAGAAAAGTGACTAATCTCTACACACTTCTGGAGTGAGCCGGACGGCTACACACCACGAAGTGGCCTATAACATGCAAGCCAACTCTGTGGTGAGAGTAAAACAACTGCACCACACGAGTCTGGCACAACACACAAAAACAAGTTAGAAAAGAGTAATACGAGTTGAAAATTTTACCTCAAACTCTGGTTGTCCCTAAATCCTCCTCAAACTCTGGCAATCTCAAGCTCTGTCTGTCTCAACAATCTCCTGAAGCTCTACAACTGCTTTCGATCAAAACCCGCGACGATTTCTTATATAAGATATTTTTCGATCGAAAGCTTTTTTGATTGAAAAAAAAGTCTCTTTCGATCGGAAAAAAATAAAACGGCAATATGATGATTATATGGGATTTTGGCGTGTAATAGCATTTTATACGTATAATTATTTCGATACGAGCGTATAAATGCAACGCAGCTGAAGCTCCTCTCCAGTGGTTTTAATATCGAGTAGACCAATGACATCCATCGGGTAGTTCAAAACACATTTTTTGATTTTTTGAGCTTTGTGGGGGTCTGAGATCTCCTTGACATCCCACGATAGGAGCTTCATTTATTAACCCTCCTATCTCTCCTGTTCTTGTTTTGACCTCCCTTAGGGGAGCTTTGAGATACCGAGTTATGGGTCCTCTTGTTGTCCCTATGGCAGTCCATAGGAGTAGGCCCTATTTCCTTCACAAAGGGGTCTGGGGTCACATTTTCCTTGTTGCTTTCTTCATCTTTATCGGATTTTTTTAGATCCAATGTCATCTCATAGTCAGCTTCCTTGACTTTCCTCTCCAGCCTCGCTGCAGGGTCCTCCTCATCGTCTAAGTCAGGGCAAGTAGAATCGGCCACTTCTAGGTCCTCCCATTCAGGCGGGGTAGCTAGGAGGGCAAACCTGTTCATTTGTTTCCCCTTAAGTTTGGAATCATTGCTCTTCTCCTCTTTCCCTCTGTTTGTCTGCGTAGTGGGGGGTGGGCCTAGTCTTACGGTTGACGTTAGTTTCTGCGTTAGTCACTTCTCTAAGTTTACTGGCGGGAATCTTCTCAGGTTTAGGGTTTTTCACCGGGCAGTCTTTGACAAAATGTCCCTTTGCCCCACAGTGGAAGCACGCATTAGGCAAGTATTTGTAGGCCAGGGATTGGGAGAATGACTCGCCATAGTCTAAGACAATAATGATCTCAGAAGACAAGTCTGTGGTGATATCCATTTCAATGAGAGCTTGAGGATGCCAAAAGGGGATACATAATCCCCTCTTGCTCTTCCTCTTAGCACTCTAGCTAACTGGGCACCAATGGGTCTCAGGTGATTATGAAAATGCAAGGGGAGATCGAGAACTCAACCCACACACAGAAATGAGTCATAGGTCTCTCTCTCTCAGGATTATACTCCTTATTCCATTTAAACAAGCAAAGGGGAGATGACCTAATTAGCCACTGACCAGTACTCATAACTTTAAAAGCCATTTCAGCAGATTTAAACACAAACACATACTGATTTTTAGGCAGTGCTTATAATGTTTCAACCTCTGCACCTATGGTGCCCCATTGATTTTTAATGCATCCTTTAAGCACATCTTCTGGTAGCCTAGGGTCTTGTTGTGCTTTCCAGATCTGAGCAGCAGGCAGAATGACACTGGGCTTATCACTTTCAGCTTGTCTTCCACCTGTCTCACTAGGGATTCTGCCTTGCTCTTTGTGGGGACCCTCGGGGGCAGGATCTGCTCCTCTGTGTGGATGTCCTTCAGTAGGCCAAGGCTGAGGTCCTTCAGCAGCCCACGAATAATGATTTTGCATTGTCTTGGGCAGGGACATCCAGCCGATCAGCCCATGCCTAAGCGTTTTCGATTCCTCGAGCTGCCTGATGACCTCACTGGAGAGCGTATCCTGTGTAGATTTGAGAAAAACTTCAATAGGGCTCAGTGTCTGTCTTCCCTCGACAGCTTGGGCGAATGACGTCTGGCTTGCGTAAACGTGTGGTTGTTCGAAGAAGACTGCCATGGCTACGAGGCTTTTTTAATACCTTGCGCTTATTTTTTTTTTTGGGGGGGGGGGGGGATGTCCTGTGCGGACATTGCGCCCAAAGGCGGAGAGGGGGAGTAACTTCACTCAGGGCGAAGTGAAAACAAAAACGACAGCGAGATTTGCCCCAACCAAGGCAGTGTTGGACGGGGGAGACTCACACACCCATGAAGTGCATGCAAACACTACCTAGATCAACATAATGTCAATCGAGGACATAGATGACACGATAGGCACACGGAGGAAATCTCTTAAGCTTGTCAGGCTGAGACCATCCTACACATACAACACTCAGGAAGGCCAACTAAACCACAATCAAGAACCTCACTGCTCTCAACTACACCACCTAGCCACATACACACATACAAAAGGTAACTCACCTAATCATGCCAGATTCGTACGAAACTTAAGGAACACCATCCCCTCACTAGGATACACCTGTCCCTAAGCTTCTACACTCAAAACCCTCACTCTAAACCCGTCTACGGAAAACGCGTAGGATGACAGAGCTGAATTCCGAAAGTGCCCGAAACTGAAATTTATGAGTACCTATGCGTATCTTATGTCGCCACGATTCTATAGACTACTAGCACGCAGAAAACAAACATCGTTTGATACACTTACAGCCACAAATAGCTCGTAGATGCGTCGGCGTGTGCGCTTCGTCTCGCGTGGAATGCTTGGCATTGTTGCGGCTCTCCTCGAGCCTACCGCAATGGTGCAGTCGGATCTCCAATGTGTTGAGCGAGCCGGGCGTAGCGGGAGGATGAATCTCACACTCACTCTCTTTCTCTCTCACACACAGTAGACGGCAGCGCTAAGTTTGATTATGATAAAAGTCTTCTTTACAAAATGACCTTGGTACCTTATATACTAAGGCTACCTTAGGTTTAACCAAAAATGGGGTTGAAAGGGTCAAATGGCTTTGTATTTACAATCTGGAAGTGCCATTGCACCCCGGTTTCTGAAACTAGAATAACTACTCATTACAAATGACGTTTATAGCCATAATCCGCAGCATTTCATAACTTGCAAAAGATAAGACTTTGGTACGAAACTTGAGTTATGTTGTGTTGTTGACCCAGCGGTCAACATTCCCCCCTTCCGCGTTCATGTCGTCCCCGACATGACCTGATTGTCGATGGCGATGTGGTTTTTGTTGTCGTTTTGTTGTTGGAAATAAAGTATAGACTATAGCCTTTGCAGTAGCTTGTCTTGTTCGTCCAATCCTAGTCTTCACATGATTCAGGAAAATCATAATTGATGACGAACTTTATGTCTTTCACATCCACGCTCCGAGCAGCAGCATCTGTTTGTGTCATTATAGGTCTACTGCCAGATCTAAATTCAAAAAGAACCCAATGTCGTTTAACCTGACTCTTATCATCATGGATAGATAAATCTCCATCCATGATTTGCTCCAGCAAATCTGTGAATTCGGAGTATTTGTGATTCTCAGAAACAACTTCTACAATCTGTAGAATTTGTGATCCTCTGATTACACTTATGTCTGCTCTTCTTCATTGGGGACTTCTTTGGTCCTGAGTTATTTTGTTGTTAGTGTTGTCTGCAGCTTTGTCATTGTAGGTCATTCTTCGACTCGCCATTGAGGAGAATTATGCTATGATCTGAAATTGGTGCTCCAATTCATTTTTCAATTGATTTGAGTAGCATTTCCTTATTGTTGATGTAGAAGGAATATGTACAAGAGGATGGTGATAGGTGTCTTTAGATTAGGGTCTAAAACCTGGATGACCAAAGGGAAAAAACCCAGTGGGAAAAAAATGCCTTTGGTATACGCTCTTATTGGAGTTGAGCAGTTGAACGTGAAGTACATGTTCATGAAAGGTGTGTGCTTGGGTGAAACACAAAAAGAGTGCCTGATGCAAGTGCCAATTATGGGACACTCTAAACACCATATTAGTGAATTTGGGAATTTCCCAATTCCCACATTCCAAATTAAGTTGAAGATTTGACCACATGGCCAAATCCTAGCCAAAGTTTTGAGATCATGGCTAGAAAGAGCTTTTCAAGTACTACCTTGGGAAGGAGTGGACCTTAACAAATAGTTTGAGATTTGTCCATATGGCCAAATCTTTAAGACATTGAGGATTCCCAAATCGGCTCTAAAGTCTCAAACTCTCTATTATGTTGTTTCTATATGCATATGAGAAATTTGTCAACAAAAGCATGCAATGTGAAAGAAGGAGATGATGGGTGTTTCGAGAAATAAATGTAGCACATGTGACATCAAAAGATGTCTCAATAGCTTCCACCTTTCCAAGAAGGGTTTTCGATGTAGAAGTTTCTCCACTCGTATCTCACTGTGCTCCGTACGTGAGTGTCTTTTGGACCTTCTCCTTCACTTCACCAGATTTAAGTAGTTAGACTTCGACTCTTTTGCTCAACTATACCAGCATGAGCGACACAACGTAAATATGCTCAACTCTTCCAGCTTGAGCAGTACCTAGAATAGCTAAGACGCTTAGACCACAGAGAATATTACTTGAAGCTTTGGGACTAACACCTCACTCATTTTGTGGCGTAGCTACTCGACTCTGACTTGTATGACTTGTCGGTTGCATGTTGACACTGCTTTGTGACAAGTTCTTCGGCTGTTGTAGTGGCTGCTGAGACATACTTCGTGAAGTTTCATCGTTTCCCTGTACCTTCTTCTCTTTGTAGTGCTCAGGCCTCTCGTCAGTCTTTTCTTCATGTGGATTATGGATTTTTTTATTTTTTCTTAATAATAAACAAAGAAAATCTTTTAAAAAACTCAACAAAAGAAAAATCATTCAAATAGAAATCTAAATGCTATGTACACTATACACATGTCCCTAGGGGCTCATATATGGATTTTGTCCCCACACTCCTCTGTAACACTACTATGAGGGCATATACTCTAAATTTCGTCAAAAAATTATCACAATAAAACGCAAAAATTCAATGCATCTCACAAAACATTTCCCTCTAATAGTCATAATGTTAGGTCCGCATTCAGAATGCCTCCCCCCTTCCTATTTGGAGTCATCCTTTACGACAGGGTATCGCAAAGGGTATGTGTTGTGCTTGGGCAAAAAGTTGTGCCTATGCAGGCCTTGTAATGTAGCCCTATTATGCATACACACTCAATGCATGGAAAAGATTTATGTTGTGCAAGATGTACGTATAAGCAATTTGCTTATTGGCATTTGTTGACGTTTGTTGTTCTTCTTTGGGACCCATTTCTTTGCGATTATTGGTTGTTTTGTTGCTGGCTCTCGTTTGGGAACCCATACTTGCCCGTGCTTCGTTTGTGTTTGAAGAGACTCCTTTGGGATCCACCTTTTTGTTGTGTGAGTCGACAGTGGTCTTTGCTTTAGCCCTTGTACGCTTGGTTGGTGACGGGATTCAGGCTTTGAAAGTTGGTACTGTGGTTGTTTTGGAATCCAAATGAATTCCTGACTTTTTTGTGCTTGAATCAACTTCTTTGGAGCCCAAACCTGAGTTGTGAAAGCTTGCGAATTTGTGATATTCTTACCCGTTCGTGCACGCTTTCCTTGCTTTTGTTTTGGTGTTGGATCTTGTGATTTGTCATTAGAGATCTTTGTCTTCTTGATCCATATCTGTTTTTGGCCAATCTGGCTTTTTAGTATCCAAATTTGTCGAGCTTTTTGGCTTTGACTTGTTGTCATGTTCTTTTGACCTGTCATGGTTGTTGCTGAAGGGGTTGGTGATAGTGATGGCCTGAGTTGATGATAGGGGATGTCGTAAGATTCATCACTATTGCTACTATTCTCAGCAAGGTTGACTTCTTGTACTTTCCGTTGATTTTTTGGCTGGTAGTGGAAAGTTACTGTCTGTTTGCTCGTGGGTGGTAGTTTCTTGGAGGACTTTTCTAGCCCATTGATTAGAGCATTGTTAGCTCGTTGCTCTGGTCGTATTCCTCCTAGCTGAGTCTTTGCATCCTTATTAGGAGCCATGTATGAGGATGATTGTGGTGGCTGTGTCTTCACGGAGGACTTTGGAATCCACTTTTGATGCACTTTATTCGTGTAGCGATGACATTGATTCCCGGGTCGTTGATCTTCTTGAAGCTCGAAGTGTTCTACAGAGTCATAGAACTCATCCTCTTCTTCATCTTTTGATTCTCCACATTTCCTTTTTTGCTCCTTATTTCGAGAGCTTGTTGATGTCTGGATTTCTTCGTTTTCCTGGATTACACTCACTGCAAAATAAGGAATGACATCATAGCCATTTTCATCACAAAACTTTGTTGTGGGAGCATCCTCCATGACGCACACGTCCAGAGTAGCCAAGATGTGTTCCCATCCAAAAGGCTCTAACTCTTCTTCAGGAAATGGTTCTGGGATATAGTCCATATCCTCTATAACCCGCTCTAGGATACATTCCTCATGTTTCAAGCTGCCACATTGTAAAGCTCCACACATCCACAGTACTTTAGGCTTACCTAACCAAGCTGGAAGTTCTGATCCTGCTACTGTGGCGGAATCAAACTCCTCAACCGGTGTTCTCGTCACATCCCTATAGCTATGGTCCCTCAAGTTTACCTTTGTTATGGTTTCCATATGTCTCAGGTATATATGGTCATAACCCCAATCTTGGACCATTTTCAATTGTCGCATGAATGGTCTTCCCAGAATGATTTCATAGTTGTTCTTCTTGCCAAAGTCAACAACAGCAAAAGTGTGTTCATATTCAATGCCACAAGAAGTAACAATTACTTTTTCTAGCAGTCCTAAGGGCTTTTCCTTGTGTCCGTCTGCAAGCTGCAGGGTCATTCGTGTGGATATCAAGGCAGGTTTTCCCCATTTTTTCCAAACCTCTTTGGTTGCAATGGCCACACCAGCTCCACTGTCAAGGATTGCCATGGTTTTTTCACCATTGAATTCCACAGGAAGGGTGGTGTTTCCATCTTCTCCCTCGTAATACTCGCCTACCTTGTTTAATGGCACTGGCCTAGTATTTAGTTGAGGCATTTCAAGCTCTTTGATGCCTTCCTCAATTTGAGTCATTGGGGTTTTTACACCAAATTTCTCTAGACATTTACCCACATTAGCCCACATGTTTGGTCTTATTCTGAGCAACTTGGCTAACATTATTGTACAGGTGATTGGGGTAGATAGAATATCTACTAGCCCCTTTGAATCGATGGCCTTGTTGGGAGACAGTCTCTTTGATGGGACTGCAACCACTTCTGACTTGGTCTCGTACTCTCCCATGTAGGACAGTAGTGTTCTTAGCGAATGGGGTTGACTATCCATAGATTGTACAGATCCTTTGTCGCCCCAACACGATTGCACGTCTAGATTCATTTGAGATCTAGTCTCAAATTCCTCTATTGGTGGTAGAAACACTCCTCGTTCATCACCAGTCTTGTCTACTCGTCTTCTTAGGTCATCGGCTTCATTGGCCTCTCTGACTTGTTTCCACAATTCATCAAGACCATCTATCTCTTTACAATCCTCAGGTATAGCTTGGTGAAATCCCTCGAAAGAGTTATCCGTGGTATTCAGTACTATCCTTGGTTCTAATGCTAGGTCTTTGAGTTTTGGTCTGTGCTCATGACTAGTATCTGGCTCTTTTAGTTCCTGGTTTGGTGGAATTACTTGTGTAGGCATGACACGGATCACATCCTCAGGTTTTCCACCTGGTGGTTCTAGTAAAGCTTTGGCTGTTTGAATCATTTTATGGCACATTTCAAATTTTTGCTTTTCTAGTTTCGCATAGGGATATGTCATCCACCTTTGTTCTTGGGTTTGGTTGTCTTTGAGCCTCGCATCATAGGCTTTCAAGAGGGCATCTAATGTCTCATTAACCTTCTCTGCCAACACAGATCCTCCTGAACTAGCACTTCTCGATTTCTCATCTGTGGATGGTTCTTCTAGAGGTTTAACCATCTGTGTAAGAGAAGGTGCCTCCTTTTCCTCGTGTTGTTTTATCTTCTCCTTAGCTTCGGTAAGCTTCTCAACTAGGGATTTTTGCTCTCGTTCCTTGCGTGATTTCATCCTAGTCTTTCTAGCTTTCCAACTATTTCGTTTGCTCTTGGTTTTCTCACTAGTGCGTCTGTCTTTGGTCCATCATTTGTCTTTGGACTCGTGTCACTTTCCATGTTCTTTGTCTCTGGATTCTCATCGGCTTCCTTTTGAGCTTGCGTTCTCGTAACCGCTTGAACTGGTACGACATTTTCATTTTCTGAGCTACTAGGTAGCTGAACAATCCCTGATACATTTGTCGTGATTTTCCTGAGTTGGTTTGGTTTTTTTGGGCAATCGGGGATCAAGTGAGTGATGCCACACTCAAGACAATAGGCATTTACTTCAGTGATCTCCGTATGAGGACATTGTTTGACCAAGTGGTTGTCACGACTTTTGTGACAATCTGTCTTTGGTTGAGGAGATTCTTTCAGCATTTCCTCTTGGCTATAAGCAAGCTTTGACCTAGATAAGCCGCTATTTGCAATGAATCGCAATGTCCTTTCGTCCATTTCATACCTTCTTTCTTTCGACTGAAACCCAGGAGTTGGAGGTTGTACCGGCCTCACTACTCCATGTGTTTCTCTCACATTTTGTTGCTCCGAAGGGTAGTACTCACTTTGGTTGCTATACCACATTGTAGCTGGTACTGGCGTTGGTTTATTTGATGCTTCCATCATTGGCATGTATCTCATGTCTACCGGCATTCTAGCACCTGGCAGCGGAGGTTGTTGTCCTAAGACAAGCTGTGGCCTTAAAACTCCTACCGGTCTTGGCGCATTCCCCGTAATGTATCTAGGTGGGTAGGTGCTTCTGGAACAGGTTGTACATACCTCTCCCTAGCATTTTCCATGCTATAATAGCACTCTTCCCCCGTATGGTTCGTCCATTTTCTCTCAATTTCACACCACTTTGGCTCTCCCGAATCAGACCTTACAAGAGGAATCAACCTCTTGACCAAGTCGTCGATAAGCTTTTCTTGATCAATAGGTGCCGTTGGCTTGGCAATGGACTCACTTATCTGTGAAACACTGTGCTGAGAGGATGTGTCATCTCCTTGACTCTTTAAGTCCTTTTCTTTGTATGCCTCACAGTTATCCACTAGATAAAGAGCTTCTTTGATCAACTCGTTTAGCGTCATCCTCATTATCATATGCAGATCCTTCTGAAGGCCCGTATGTCTCATTCCCTGGATAAAGATCAGCATCAGTTGTGCTTGCGTAGGTAATTCCGCTCTCGGACAGAGCTTAACATATCTCTTGAGTCGTAATGATGCTTTGCATACTGATTCATCCTCTTTCTGTTTGAATCTATGGATTTTCGAGACCGTGTTGTGAGCAATGCCTTTTGGCGATAATTCTTCAATAAACTCCTCAAACAGCTCATCTAGGGTCTCAAAATCCCATATTTCCATCGAGTCGAACCAAGTAGCTGCATCATCTTCTAGAGTCAATCCAAATCCTGCAAACTGTGTCGCAAAATCTGAAACTTCCTCTACTCTAATCACTCTTCTAAAAGCCGCTACATGATCTCTCGGATCTTCATCTCCGGAGTATTTTCTGTTTACCCATTTCTGGACTTGGGATGGTCTAACTCGTCGATTGTCTACAAGTCTAACCAGAGACTCTCCTAATCCTTCTCTCGTTATCGCTCTTGAAGGGAATCCTGGTGGCTCTCTTCTTGGAACTCCTATAGGAATTCTCGTGTTTGGTGGAGGCATTTGTGGTCCTTCATTGACCAAATATCCACCTCTTTCTAGTACAGTCTGTGGATTTGTGCTTTCTACAACTCTGTATTCTCGTCCATACTTGTCGACAACTATAGATCTCCATTGACAGTCGACTTCGTATGTGTAGACATATAAGAGCTTGTAATCCGTTATCTCTTCTAGGTATGGATCTGAGCACCTATAAAGATTGACCTCATCGTCGTCAATGTATCTATATAGTCCTTCACTCTCATGACCAATCATCCAAATTCTCTCAACATGATGGATCTTTATCAATTGCAAGTTTGGAAGATCCATTGTGGGAGGATATTCCTGTATTGTCGAGATCTCCAAGCTTGTGTAAGTTGCGTTTGAATCTAGGGTAGACATAATTTCTGGGCTTAAGAGCTTTTGCTTGGTTCAAGTAGACTTAGTCCACTGTGTTCAAGTTCTTTGGTTAGGGAAAAGTCGAAACTATGTCCAAAACCGCAACCGTTTCGTCACAATTCTCGCAAATTGTCGCTTCTAGACACCCCTGACTTCCGGATGAATTTTGAGGCCTCAAACGATGTTTTTTTCAAAGTTGAACTAAATGCTTTTCCAATCCGATACCGTTTGTGAAAGTTATGGCCAAAATAGTGAAATGCAGTTTAGAATGGTCAAAATGAGTCCAAATTCAATTTTGAAAAAAGATTTGGGATCTCTGTGACACTGTGAACACTCTTGTATGGTCAAAGTTACAGTTGGACCCTTAAACTAGCCTAGAGGCATCCTACGCGTAGTATGTCTGTATGCTCAGAATTTAACAAAATTTGGTCCAGAGACTCCCCTTAAGTCCAGCAACACAATGGTATGCTCATATTTTACTTTGGACCTAAAATTGGCCTTGAGACATCCTACGCGTAGGATGTCTTTTTGCTCAGAATGACTTGAAATTTTCACCCCAGCTTCTCCTTGATGTGCTGATCACAGCGGTGTGCTCATAGGTTGGTTTGGAGTCCTAAATCAAGCTGGAGACATCCTACGCGTAGGATGTCTTCTTGCTCTGTTTCAGCTCAAACTTGCACTGTAGCTTCCCCTTGATGTGCTAAACTCACAGCTCTTTTTACTTTTTGATTATGACACCTATAGGCTGGTCAAATGATCCAGAATCTGTTCCAAAAGCCTGATGTCTATCCTGATGAATTCCTAAGTCAAATCAACTCCAAATTGAACCAAATTTGCCTAGGAGGCTTATCTAAGGCTATATGACAGCATGGTATGGTCACAATAGAATTTTGGTTTCAGAATTATGCCTTAGACATCCTACGCGTAGGATGTCTAACTGCTCAAAAAACCCCCAAATTTGAACCACAGACTCTCCTTAAGGTGCTGATCACTGTGGTATGCTCAGAATTAAAATTGGAGTGCAAAATCACACATATGACATCCTACGCGTAGGATGTCTTTTTGGCCTGTTTGACCCCAGACTTGTCCCACAGCTTCCCCTTGATGTTAGTAACCCAGTGGTATGCTTAGATTTTGGTGTGGATTTCAAAAGTCCCAATTTTTAGCTATTCTTGCCTTTTTCAGTCAAAAGTGCTAAAGTCTGTTCAATCTTCCTTTCAATGACCCAAATGAGATGAAATTGATCACATGCACTCAATACAACATTTAGAACATGCCTTTGGAGTCATCCTATGGCTTGGTTTCAAAAATTATGCCTTGGACACAATTTAGGTAGGATGTTTGGCAATTCTCGTCTTTTGGCTTTGATCTATCAAAATTTGGTCAAATTTCCACTTTCCAGGTGAAAATAGGGTAAAACCTACCTTCTAAACACACTGGTAACCTCAGATTTTCAAAATTTCCACCAGATCACCCTGTAGACATCCTACGCGTAGGATGTCTACTACTGATTTTTTGAGACTGAAGTGTCCTTGATGCTTCCTTATGCTCTCAACAAGTGCAAGTATGCTTCACAATTGCAAAAACATGCAAAAATCACTCAATTTAAGCCTTTTCTGAAATTTTGCGTTTTCTGACTCCGCCTTTTGTCTTTTGGTCAACAAAAATAGGGAAAAACACTCAAGTTAATATGTTACTAGGGTAAAACCTACCCTCTGAACCCACTGGTGCACTCAAAATTTCAAATTTTGGTCTCCAGAACCCTGTTGAGACATCCTACGCGTAGGATGTCTATGTTTACAGAATTGCAGGTTTTCTTCACAGAACCCTTGCATATGCTGTTTTATATGCACAGCATCAATCAGTCGTACAAAAATATCCACAAAAGCTTGTTTAATGCATTTTTACCCTCAAAAGCACACTTTTCCATGATTTCAAATGCAATCAAGCACTTTAGCAAATAATTCAATGATGAATAGCTCTAGATCATAATCGGATCACTTACCTAAAGCTACTCCTACAAATCATATGGGGTTTTGAATCTATGAGTAGAAAAACGCTTCACTGTCACACACGGACTAGTAAACGCTTTTATCACCTCACAAATTACTCGACCACCAACAACTACTCTAATCCACAGATCCTAACTAAACCTATCTAGTCGCAGACCCTCGGCAAGACACACGCTTCCTGGCTATCCACTTGATCACGGAATATCCTCTTCCGGATCCACTTAAGAAAAATGCTTTCTTTAGCCGAAACTAAATCAAGCAACCATCACACGAGTGTTAGTAGGAAACCTACTTAGGTCCTTGTGTCCCCGACAGCGGCGCCAATGTTGGACGGGGGAGACTCACACACCCATGAAGTGCATGCAAACACTACCTAGATCAACATAATGTCAATCGAGGACACAGATGACACGATAGGCACACGAAGGAAATCTCTTAAGCTTGTCAGGCTGAGACCGTCCTACACATACAACACTCAGGAAGGCCAACTAAACCACAATCAAGAACCTCACTGCTCTCAACTACACCACCTAGCCACATACACACATACAAAAGGTAACTCACCTAATCATGCCAGATTCGTATGAAACTTAAGGAACACCATCCCCTCACTAGGAGACATCTGTCCCTAAGCTTCTACACTCAAAACCCTCACTCTAAACCCGTCTGCGGAAAACGCGTAGGATGACAGAGCTGAATTCCGAAAGTGCCCGAAACTGAAATTTATGAGTACCTATGCATAGCTTATGTCACCACGATTCTATAGACTACTAGCACGCAGAAAACAGACATCGTTTGATACACTTACGGCCACAAATAGCTCGTAGATGCGTCGGCATGTGCGCTTCGTCTCGCGTGGAATGCTTGGCATTGTCGCGTAGCTCTCCTCGAGCCTACCGCAATGGTGCAGTCGGATCTCCAATGTGTTGAGCGAGCCGGACGTGGCGGAAGGATGAATCTCACACTCACTCTCTTTCTCTTTCACACACAGTAGACGGCAGTGCTAAGTTTGATAATGATAAAAGTCTTCTTTACAAAATGACCTAGGTACCTTATATACTAAGGCTACCTCAGGTTTAACCAAAAATGGGGTTGAAAGGGTCAAATGGCTTTGTATTTACAATCTGGAAGTGCCATTTCACCCCGGCTTCTGAAACTAGAATAACTACTCATTACAAATGACGTTTATAGCCATAATCCGCAGCATTTCATAACTCGCAAAAGATAAGACTTTGGTACGAAACTTGAGTTATGTTGTGTTGTTGACCCAGCGGTCAACAGGCGGTCGTCATCTTATATGTGGATTAATAATGGCTATGGTACTCGCATTTACCTCCATGTGCAGACTTCTTGCCCTCCCACAGGCAATGGGTTTCAAGCTCACCCTACCCCACAGAGGAGCGCCCCTTGGCATTCGGAGGTGCAAGTCCTGGAGAGCAGCTAGGCTGCAGGTCATGACGGTGATAATCTCAAAAATCGTAAGTTAGCCAAATGACGGAAATTAGACTAATTATTTTCGTTACTTGAAGGGTCTTGTTTAAGTCCATCGATCTTTAATGCCAAGGTTCAACAAGGGCAAGTAAAACAAGTGATAAAATCACAAGGCCTGCCCGTTAGAAGACAGATGTATATATATGCACATGTACGTATATATATGTACGATATATATACGTTTCTATATCGTACGTATGCGTGCATATGTGGGTGCATATGTATGTTACGTATTTATATGCAAAACAAGAGGATTTTAAGAGGCAGAGCTAAAAGAAGAGGAATGGTTTGTTTTTTTTGTTGTGAAGAAGTTGACTCTAAGGAAAGTATTGTATCTAAAGCGAAGATGTCTATGTAATTTGGTTTGGTCGAATTAATGTCTAGGTAAGAATATATGGATTGCTGAGTGATCTAACCAAAAACAAAAATGAGTGGCGGTTATCGTTGTGGGAGGGCAGTTTTTGAGCCAAGCGTGATCTAAAGTTGAGTTGTAGATTGTGGTGATGTCTTGTATGGTTTGAGTGTAGCCTTTAGGCGCAAGAATGTTGGACAGTGCGTTGTAGTGAGATGCTTTTGTATCGACATGGATGTTAAAGTCCCCAAGGATGATACTTTGGGTGGTGTGAGCAGTTTGGTTGGTCAGAGGCTCTAGACATGCTATCAATTGGTGGGAGGTTGCTTTGGAAGATTTGTAAACAACAATAATTTGTAGTGTGGAATTTTTTGGCAAGGCAAATGTTGCTTCGATTATCTCAATACCTGGTGCGGATAATGATTTTGTGGATTGCAGTTCGAGGTTTGATTTATAGTATATTGACATCCCGTATCCGTTGTGGTGATGAATGTGTTTGAATATAGGTGCAAGGTGGTTTGTTTGATTATATTGTTTTGTTTCTTGAAAGCACAAGATATCTGATGAGCTGAAGGCTAAATCCTTTTTTATGTAGTTTGAGTGTTTTTGCATGGAGACAATGTTCAATGATTGGATAATGAGGTGCGTGTGTTTTTTTGTGGAAGGGCATGGGTAAATTGGTTGCCATTTTGCTTCTGCTTGAAGGCGTTGGAGTTCTTTGAGAACGGCGTTGTCAACTTTGATTTGGTTGGGCTGGATTGGGTTGAGGATGTGAAGGTTGGCAGGGTCTTTTACTCGAGATAAAGCGGTGTAGACCAATCCATGAGTTTTGATCCCTGAAGGATCGAAAGCAACTGCTACCATCGCCAGGCCTTGTGACCTGTGTATTGTGCGAGCATTTGCTGCTTGAATAGGGAGTTGTGTCCTAGAAACCATGTTTAGTGTGTTTTTTCCAACTTGAAAATCTTTTGTGGTTTGAAATATTGGTGTCCAGTTTGGCTCAATGGTTCCGCGGTATAATTGCTGGCAGGTGTAACGTTGCTTTGCACCTATGGTGGCATCAAAAAATGCTATCCATGCTATGCAGGCACCGCGCCCAGTTTCGACAATTTTGAGTGTTCCGTCAGCTCCATTGACCAAGCCATCTGAAATGTCAATGTTCCCTGCGCAGAGCTCGACTATCATTCCTGGCTTAAGCTCAAGAAGGGATGCCAATCCTGCTGTTTCTTGAGGATCGTTTGGGATGACGAGGTTTTTTTAGCATGTTTTGTGGCATTTGTCTCGTGAGTGGATGATATAAGACCCGCCAACCAAGTTGTTGTAGATGAGGTGATTGTGTTGGTTCTTGGATTGGTTTGTGAAGAAGAGGTACGGTGTCTTGAATATGTTCGTTGGTGGTTTGTTGAAGGTTGAGTTGATGTAAGCTAAATCTTCGTTACTTTGTGCACCAGTCCTGATGCGGTTGAGCAAAGCGACAAAATCTGTGTTTGTTTGGCGCATTGTTTGTTTGAGGTCATAAAATTTTGTGTGGGTGTGCCAAAATGAAGGCCTCAGTATCTCACAAAGATTTTGTGGCGAAGCAAAAATCCATTGATCACGCACGGGGCTTGCCTGGCAAAGGTCGCCGCAAAAGATAACGTCAAGGCCTCCGAATGGCTGATCGTGTCTATGTTTGATAGTACGCATTCTTGTGTCAATGATATCGAGTAACCTGCTCCCAATCAACGAAGCCTCGTCAAAGACGACTAGTTTCAGATTTTTATATTGTAGCTAGAGCTCTGCTAGAGTGTCGTTCGATAGGTTTGGATTGTGTTGTAGAATGAGGGGCAAGCGCAAAGCTGAATGAATTGTTGTGCCACCCAGATTATACGCAGCCTTTCCTGTGTAAGCCATGAGCAATGCTGTGGGACAGTCAATGTCATTCCCGACGGTTGTGTTGTAGTGTCGCATCAAACCTTGAATGATAATTTGGAGTGTGAATGTCTTGCCTGTGCCAGCACCTCCAGTCAAAAATAGGTGGATTGGTTGTGTCTCCTGCAAACGTTTTCTCAACATAATGTCATCAAATATTAAGCGTTGTTCGCAATTCAGTTTGTCGACCAGAGAATGGTACTCATCATTAGGAAGTAGAAGGGTTTTGGAGCTAACTCTAGAATGCGTTGCAGGAGGTCTTGAGCTTGGAAAATCTAGGCTCACCTCATATTCGAATGCCTCTTTACTGGTTCCTAAGGCTGAGCTGGACGGCAATGAACGTTCGTTGGTGCCGGGTACAGGCTCAATCGAGCAGAATTTTTGCTTGTTGTGAGTTATCTAAGAAATATTAAGCTCATATCTATCCCTCCATAGAGGCGTTGACTCCTCAAGTTGTTTCTCAGAACCTGTGAATGCCAAAAAGAGCAAGCAAACCTCATGGTAATGCCTTTCTGAGTCTTTCGTGGGGCTAAAATTCGTATATCTAACGATGCGTGGTTTCTTGTTTTTGTGGGGTTTTCCTCGTAGTTGAGAGTATTCGCTTGCAAACTCTGCAAGGCATAGGTGCTGTAGACTCATTGGGCGTGAACAGTATTTTGTCACGATGTCGTCGAAGAAGATGTTTTCGTCATCAGGATCGAGAGAGTCTAGCGTTGCTCTACGTTTTAACAGTAGTGTCCTTTGGTTTGCGTAATCTGCATTTACGAATACGAACTGCCTTGAAGCGTTGTGCAGTGGCAAAGAAAGAGCAATGTATGCAGCTTGTTGAGACGAAATCTCTTGAGCATTAATTAGAGCACTCCCAAGTTTTTTAAGCCTCTCCAATGTTTGAAGATTTTTTTGCTTGCAAGTGTCCATTGCATTTCGGAAGGCTTTGCTTAGTGTAGAGTCAGTTTTGGTCATATATGATGTGCAGTATGCAGCTACTCCATGGGCGTTGAAGATAAATTGGATATCAGTGTTGGCATCCCAGAGTGTAGACAACGTTTTGTTAAAGTTGTTTGTATAAATATCCTTGGGTTCTCGTTTCAACAAAAATGTTGGTTCTGTGATTTTGACTGAGAGTGACTCGATGTAAGTTCCTTCATCCATGGAGAGGTAGTCCATCCATTCGTTGAATGTCATGTGAGGAGAGTGACCAAGCTCTGCTAGTCTCTCATCATTTCTCTCCTTGTTTGCAATTAGCGCCCTCTTTTTTTCTTCACTCATCACAACAGGAAGCAAGATTACTGTCTCTCTTGAGGGAGCACGCGGAAAACCAAAACGACATGCTGTTTTTCTTTTCTTGCAAGCCTTGCGATGAGAGTGTGTTTGTGCTGCTCTCAATGTTTCATGCAACAAATCTTTGTTGGTTGAAATGTATTTATCCACAAAGGCTATGATATCGTCATCTGTTGCAGCACCAAAGGATGGTGCGTCCTTGATCCAAATCAACCCGTGATCGTGTTGGCTTCCTCTGTGTTGGAACTCAGTAACAAAAAAGTAGTCGGCGACTTTTCCCAAGATAGCACTATCTCGTTTTATCTCAAGTTTCATGGCTTTGAATCTATGAACATAATATCTTGTCGTTGCAAGTGGATCAGCTCGGACAAGCCCTCGAATGAATGCAGCATTGTTTGGGTAATCGTCCTCTTTAATTTGTGGGTTCAGTTTCTTGAGACAGGCTTGTAACGGATCCCATCTTTGCTTAGCACAGGAGAATGTCACAAAAAAAGTGGGGTGGCCTAGTTGTCTAATCATAGCAAAGATATTGTGTTTGAGCTTGTTTTTGTAGTCTATTGATGTGCGCAAATTTTCAAAGTCGTGGTAACCAATTTGTGAATTTAGAATTTGCTCAATGTTGGTGGTGGCCTGGACATCTTTTGCTTTGAGTTGTTTGTCTTGCAGTTTTCCTTTTCTAAGCCGCACCCATATAGATGACAGCACTTGAGAGATGATGATTTTCATTGTCTTGAAGAAAACATTTTCGATGTTGTTTGCAAACCTTTTTTTTTTTTCAGCTCCCATTGCGCAACTTTTTGGTATTGCTTCTTCGCGATGCCATGGTATTTCCTTTTATAGCCAAAGAAAAGCGATGGGAATGATAGCTCCTCACAAGCGTCGTCGTCAAATATGCTACGTGGACTATACCCTTCACAAGGCACCACACTCAAAGCTTGACCATTATGATCGACAACTTGTTGTCCAGAGTAGATGCTGTGTATGAGCGTGTCAGATTCTTCAACCTCTCCGTCTTCGTTATTGTTCCCATCAGCCACAACACAGTCAACGTTAAATGAGAATGTGGAAGACCATGTCTCATGCATGGAAGCTTGATGCTCAATGTATAGCGGTGTTTCCGAGAGAAGAGATAATGCCTCGACTATGCAGGCTGGACGGACAGATCCAGTTAAGTATGCATGGTTGTACTCTAAATTTCGCTTTATCTCAATCAGAATAGTTGCTCCATCATGCACAAAGCGAGGAAGGATTCTTTGCACTCTCGACAAGTTCGCCATGACATTCACAATGCTGCCTCGTAACCCGTATTGACCTTCATAGTTAAGTTCACGTATCTGTGCGAAAGGGATGCAAAGTGAAACCAAACGAATCTCCAATGAATTCAAGTTTTCAACAATAGCAATTTTAGGGTTGAAAGTCATTTCACCTTGCATACAAAAGCGTGGAACTATTTGTTTTGAGAGAGAATCTTTGCAAGGTTTGCAGACTTGGAGTGTTTGAAAATTATCCAAAGACATGTTTGGTCTCAATATTTTAAGCAAAGAGGTGGTAGGTCCATCCAATGGTTGTAAATTTTTCTGGAAGAGTAATGTATCACATGAGGCACATGGATGCATAGGTGTGTCGTTTATGGATTGAAAAAATTTCTTGTGTCTAAGCTTTTGTCGCCTTGCATTTGAAGAGGTGTGAGTTCGTGACGCGGAAGCATTGCACATGTTATATATTTTTCTTTTGATTTGATTCAAGGTGAGATTAGAACGCACCACAGCTTTGAAACGAGTAGCAATTTCTAGAGCTTTTAGTGTTGGGAAGTCTTTTATTAAGTCTTGTAAAATGCATGTATCGTTCTTTGACCACACACATCTGGTGTGCTTGTGCTTTTGTAGTGTTGCCGGTAGTGCAAGGAAACCATTGCTTGTGTCAAAGAGCATCAGATGGATGATTCTAGAAGAACTAGTTGCAGCAACACTACCAACTTGTTGACTCCTAGAGTAAGATTCTTCGTTAAAGAAATGCACAATACACAAGACACCAAACATTTGAGCCACAAGCGAGATCAAGTTAATGCTTAAAAGCTTTGAAGAGGTTCTGCTATTCAAACGCTCAAGCAAGATTTGTTGTAAATTTTGAGGACTAGTATGAACATCCCACACTTTTATCCAAGTGTTGTAAGTCTCCAAATCATTTTCTTTCAGCATGCAGAAGATTTTGTCAACAAGTGTTTGCTTCAATAACTCCAAAGAGCAGTCCACTTTTAGAATGGACAAAAGAGCCTTAAGCACATCATTGTTGAAACGGTGTTTTCCAAAAAAGGAGACATCAATACCGTACACGAGGTTGTTGAACCGAAAACAGAAACTGTCACTCAACATGCTTGCTCAAAATGTAAGCCAAACGATTAGTTTGCTATGGTTCGATGAGACTATACATAAGAGGAGGCTATCTTGTGAAAGGATTACAAAAGGCTTTTTTTTATAGAGAGCAGGTCTCGATAAAATTTTCACAAAAAAGGATTCAAAAATATGTAGAGTTTAGAGTATGTAATCAAGGACAGCAAAATGCTACTAATGTTGAGACTGGTAATCAACCAAACGACCTTGCTTATTGATAGTAAACTCTTCTATCTTCTTGACACTCATCAAAGATGATTTCAACTCCACCACATTACTATTGTAGAGATCAACAAAGGGAAGCGATAGACGCAAGACCTCGTCAACCAATTTTCCCTTCACGTCCACGTTAATGAAAGAACCCCCTTGTAAAGTGATCTTGGCTTGCAAGCTAGGCTCCTTCAAAATAATAGAGTTCTTTTGACAAGAAAAGCAATATGGCTTTGAGGTTTGTCTACTCACGAAATTTCCTTTGCAAGCCTCACAAATATACTCAACACCAACATTGTTGACATTCACAATCTCCAAGGTTCCAAAAACCTATAGCATTAAAAAAGAACAATAAGATCAATCTCAAAAGAGTTTCATTTAAACTCCATTCTTAACTCACCTTTTTCCCAAAACCCAAAGCTGCGATTTGTTTCTTCAATGCATCTTTTAAGCTAACCTCCATAGGTTGAGGCAAAGCACACAGTATTGTAGAATCCACAATTGATAAAGTGTTGGAGCGTTGCTTGAAGATATTGATATTGCGTGCCACACAACCATAAAACCCGTGCTCATTGACACAATTAACCATGTGATGGTAGTCAACTCGTCGAGATGGCACAAACAGGAGCTGAAACAGAATTTTGTGTTGAAAGCACATAAAAATTCAAAACTCAAGATTTTCAAGAATCTGAAATAAATTTATCGTGGCTCGATCAGATGACGCAGGACCATCGCTTATCATCAAACGAGCGCTACTAGAACCATCAGTTTTGGCTGTAGTCACAATTCTCACAACAATAAATGCAATTGTCACCACACTGTCCACAGTTGTAGTCTCTTTCAAAGAAAGCAAATCAGAAATTCTATGCTCAAGAAACAAAACCAAATCACATTCAAATGGTTCCCCCTTGATAGCAATAGTTGTTGCGTCAGAATGCAAAGCTAACTGAAAGGTTCCACCATCATTGTGAACCCTTTGCTTTATGGATGCACCTTCTATGCACACAAAGTCTCCAACCCCAAAAGACTCAACAAATTGTGAGATGTAACTTTCCCCCACAACAAATGTTATTGTATGCCTAGCTTCTTGATCAACTAAATCAGCCTTCAAAAATCTAGGATAGGCAGCATTTTCGATTTTGTAAGTTCCATACTTGCATAAAACCTTGCCCAAAAACGCAAAGCGAAAATTTATCAGCTCTAATAGCTCTGAAATGAGGAAGGCTGGAGGGCCTTTAGGAGCAAGAGCGAGCTGAGAACCAAATGTTTCAGCAATAGGTTCAGGTTTTGACATAGGATGATATTCAAGAGAGCGAGAAGGCAAGGTTTCAAGAGATTTCTTTAAGATTTTACCTGCTCACAGAAAACAGCAATATGATTTACACACCACATAAACAAGCTGAATACTCAAAACCACATTTAATAACATACTTCTTGCATGTGTATAAGCCTTTTTCAATGCTTTTGCTTTCGGACTCAGTTTCTTAAGAGGGGACTACACTTTTGATTCCGACAGTGGGCTTGAGAGCAAATTTGTTGAGCTAGTTTCAACATGCTCTTGTGACTCAATACAAGTGTCTACATAAAAACAATTTCAAGAATCAAGGATTAAGAATTCAAGTTATTTCATCAAACCATGTCAAAAAACATACCCTTCTCAACCTCAATATCCATTCCTTCCATATGGCTTTGACAGTTTCAACTCTTGTCTGCAAGTAAATAGAGGTTCAAGGCAATGTTGTGCCAACGGAGAAAGACAAAAGATGGAAGAGATAAGCTATAGAAGTATGCACAAGGGGCCAAGACCAAAACTTGAGCTAGAGAATATGGAGACAACAGCTAACGTATGGGAAAGATGAAGAGCATGGAAAGCTTCAGCTTACTGGAAGATGGGAAAAATGTGTGGGACAGAGGTTCAGGGGTTTCTAGAGCATGAGAGAGTTAATAGGGAGTAAACTCTTGAGACAGAATAACAAACTTTTCACAAGGGATAGCAATATATATATCTATATATATATATATATATATAGAGAGAGAGAGAGAGAGAGAGGCATACATAAAGAGGTTTAATTATCAGAGAAACAAATGAGGGAAGCAAGGAGTGGGCATTAAAGGACTATAGATATTCATGTGTGTGTGTGTGTGTGTGTGTGTGTGTGTGTGTGTGTGTGTGTGTGTGTGTGTGATAGGAGAGAGAGTGAGAGAGAGGGGCACGTATGTGGAGACCAAATGATGAGACATAAATGAGGGAAGCAAGGACTGGGCCTTAAAGAATCAAAATTATACCTTTTACAAGGTATCAATAAAATATTTATAAAAGATCACAATAAAGCAGCAAACTTATGATTCGGACAACTCAACTCATAAAGCACCCAATCGAATTTAACTAATTGGCCGTTTTTTTAAAATAAAAATACATTCAAAAGATAGTGAATATTTGGAAACTCAATCTGGATGTTACACTGTCAAAATGGAGCCAATAATTCCACAAAAAAATCCCAACAAAATTAAACAATCATGAATTGAACCTGGCCGTCACACAGTCAAAACAGAATCAATAATTCCACAAAAGAATCAATAATTTCACTCAGAATTCCTGAATATTTTCTATTGCTACAAGAAACAATCAAGACCCAATCTGGTGTCGATTTCCTTCAAGGAATTATTGCACCAAAAACTTATACTCAAATGCTTGGACCAAACCCCCAATTTGATAATATGCCACCTGCGCATGAAAAACTCAGCAACAATGCAGAATACAAAGTAATTTGGACGACAAAACCTCCTCACCTCCTACTTCTAATGCCAGTACTGCACCTGCACCAGAGAGAGCCTGACAATTGCATGGACAGACAATGCAAAGGCCTTCAAGAGATACCATCCATGAAAGCAGTATGAGCACTCTAGCAATTGAAATAGCACAATCGAAAGCGGCATGAAAGCCAAATCATACCAGTATATGAGGCATAATCGAACGCACTTGAGTGCAATCCCAATTGCCACTAAACCTTAGAAAACCCATTAAGCTCGTGTCGCTTAAGGCTAAAACAGCCCACGCATCGAAGTGAACCACACATGTGCCAATGAAAGCATGACACGAAGGCAAACAGCGTTCTCAATCACGAGTCTAAATCTGAAGCAGAGATTGCACACAGGCAGCAAGCACGAATGTCGTTCAACTACGAATAAACAAGTCATTTGGAAGACACACCTAGTGCAAAAAACCCAACATTCCTTTCAAAACACCCAGCAATGAGTCGACACCATGGACACACCGCACAACCTGCAACAGCCAACTGTTAACCGCAGATATGCTCACCAAAATGCAGGGATGAACATCACCATTGATACAACCCCTCCCCCCCAACAAAATCAAAGGATTGAATGATGCACAGCTTGGAGACTATTCTCGTAGTCTTTGCAGATTCGAACACCGCAAATGGTACAAGGCATGCGAGGAAACTGTTTCGCCACTGCAGGTCAAAACCATGAGGCTGTTAGGTGCGAGCAAACAACTTTCAAAACAGAAAACCAGAGCAAAAACCCAGAAAATCACTCAACAATGAATTGACACGATGTTCGGGCAGGGGATTGACATGCAACAGGTTGAACACAACATCCAAAGAATGCCTCCCGCAGCAGTAAAACTACTTATTCTTCTACTTCTTACTCATTGTTTTTACCTTCCTGTCTCTAGTATTCCTCTCTAAGCCAGCACCCATACAGATCACCACGACATACCAACGGCCAAAGTCCTACCTTCAAGCCCTCACGGACTGCAAGCAACCCAAAAAACCGTACCTGTGCCGATCTGCAAGCAGAAGTGTTCTCGGCAGCTATCGCCATGTTCCCTCGAGACAGGTGACAGTGACAGTTGTGTCTCCAACTCAGCAAGATAGCGAAAGGAGTCTCCTACGCATTGGGAGTTGCCTCTCCCCTTGCATCAGCATGCTCAACAGCAAAACTCGAGACCATTCCGATCAGCTTCGAAGGCGCGAAGGCAGTAAAACCCAAAGATCCAACATGGCTTATGAAGAGCTTTCACTTGCTTGAACGAGTCCCACGGCGCAAAAGCCCCCACACCAAACTGCTGCAGAGATGGCGGTTGCTGCTGTGTTTTCAAAGGAGATGGCACTCGAACCAAAGCACGAGCAGACACCACTTAACTGGCTTCTGTACACACGATACAGCAGCATGAACACGGAGGCTGGAGCGAAGTTAGGGGCTTCTACAGTCACCGTTAGCGCTCTGGACCGGAATGAAAGGACGAGCAGAGACGAGTTGGCGCTCTGGACCGCAATGAAAGGACGAGCAGAACGAAGACACTGTAGAAATGAAACAGGAGCATGAAGGCGAAGCTCGCCATGCCGCTGGTACATGGAGGAGCAACATAGAGACCAACCTTCCCATGGTCCTGGCACATGAGGAGGCTACGTCGCTCTCTCCAGAGCACACAACCGCAGACCGATCCAGCGCGCAGAGAGAGAGAGAGAGAGAGAGAGAGAGAGAGAGAGAGAGAGAGAGAGAGAGAGAGAGAGAGAGAGAGAGAGGGGAGAGGGAGAGGGAGAAAGAAGCCTCAACCTTGGCTGCATGTCGTCCACCAGGCAACCCCGTAAACCCTACGATCCAGCACGCAGAGAGAGAGAGAGAGAGAGAGAGAGAGAGAGAGAGAGAGGGAGAGAGAAGCCTCGACCTCGGCTGCGTGTCGTCCATCAGGCAACCCCGTAAACCCTAAACATCCCCCAAGCAATCCTAACACCCCGCAACCAATCCTAAGCACAGAGAGAGGGAGAGCGAGAGCGAGAGGGAGAGGTCTCCCTGTTCGGCATGGCGGGGCAACACACCACCACAGCAGCACCAAAACCAAGAAAGACCTACCGTGCAAAATCAATAACTAAACATATACCCTACTCCTACGCAACCCTAGCCCTCTTAAGAGCCCTAAAGATTTCACCTAACGATAAGGATCCTAAGACTCTTCTTAAAAGCCTCACCTTCCATTTCAACCACTCAAAATCCACGGACCCATATCTTCCCACTTATCCCCGACATTAAATAATCCTCACTCATTACTCTCCAGAACTAGGCCAAGCCCTTAATAAAAAGATCATCATTAATAAATTTCTCAACCAATAGAAATTTTTTCCCACTGACAACACCCAAAATTATTTTTACTTAGCACAAAAAGTAGAACCATCACTAAGGCCTTATGCCCTTTGGGCAGGCCAAAAAATACTAGGCACGACGGTAAGAAAAATTTAGCACAAAGGAATGTAAAGATTCATGTCATTTTTCCTATCTTTAGGTAGTTTTTTCTCATAAACTTGACGTGTTTTTCTCTTTTTCTTTTGTTTATAATGCTCTTTCCATGGAGAGCTTGGGTTTCCTTCCCTCCTTATGTCTCTTTAAGCAAGGACCTTGTTTTTTAAGACTCTATTGTTATTAAGTTTTACTCCAGAGTGTATGAAAGTTGGGGTTAGTATTTGCAAAAAACTTGGGGTTCGGTGTAATCTAAACTAGCTAAAATTGCAAAATCCTAGCTAAATTTCAAGCTTTCCTTCAAGAAAACCAACAAAATCTTGCAAGTTCTAGCATAAATATTGAATAATGCTTCAAATTTTGACCAATCAAACCAAAAGAGTTTTAACTATGTTTGCCCTTATTATTTCTTTGTTTCTACAGCTAAGAGAAAGTTTGGCAAGCTCTAGTGTATGGGTGTTTGTGTGTAAGACCTACAAGTAAAGTGAAGAGTAATGTAAGGCTTGTGTCACACTAGGACAGGCATGGAGGTGATTTTTGAGCTTGAGGGAATGTCAAATGGGTGGTCTTACCACTTGAGCCAGCTTTCAAAAAGTGTGGTGAATTGCAAAAGTGGCTGCGGGAGCATTTTCATGGGTTTTGAACACTCTGTCAGCTAGCATCAAACACTCTGTGCGCTACCATTTCCAATTTGTTGATGATTAAGGGCAACTTTCTTTTGTTAAACCTATTGTGACACTAGACTTGGGCACCCACCTCACTATGACAAGGGCCTAATAGGGCTCAAAGCCACAAAGGCCGTTGGCTTCTCTCTCTCTCTCTCTCTCTCTCTCTCTCTCTCTCTCTCTCTCTCTCTCTCTCTCTCTCTCTCTCTCTCTCTCTCACCTCACTATGACAAGGGACTAATAGGGCTCAAAGCCACAAAGGCCGTTGGCCTCTCTCTCTCTCTCTCTCTCTCTCTCTCTCTCTCTCTCTCTCTCTCTCTCTCTCTCTCTCACTCTCTCTCTCTCTCACACACACACACACACACACACACACACACACACACACACACACACATTTTTATGTTAATGCTAGTTGTAGCAGTTGTCAATAATGCTTTCAAGCTTTAAGTGGTACTGCAGGTGTGAGGGATACCCTTAAAAGGCTGCAACTTTTGTTGTTGAGGACTCACAAACACAAGGAGCCAAGGGTAGGGATTGAGGGGCCCACATTGGACTAAGGATGACCATGTTGGCAATGAAATACCTCCACCACACTAGTGGGAGTGCTCAAAAAGTAACATTAGCCATCAGCGAATGACCCCCACCGTCAATCCCATTCGAAAAAGCCCGTGCCAAATAGTGCAGAGGCTGACCCTCCGCACTATAGTGTGGAGGACTCACCATGGTCACTTGGGATGAGCTTGTATGCTGCCATATAGTGATGAGGATGGTGAGTCTCCCAGAGGTGTGGGAGATGTATAAAAAGATGGATAACTTGCTAGAAATCAAGAAAAATGATGATAGTTTACCTACAACTTTGTTGATTTTCTCTCAAAGCACCTCCATCTTAGAGCTATGCTCACGCATTATGAGTGTGCCATGATCATAGTGGGAGCTCGACTTGTCCAATGTCTCCTTAATGCAAGAACATTAGAATTTGGAGAGAGATTTTTTATTTAGAGTAGTCGATGATGAAGGATCTCACCTTGCCTTTTATGCAATTCCGAATATATTGGTCTACTTTGCAGAGTCATTAGAAGAGGGTTTCAAAACAATAGTGCAAAACAAACTCTTGTAGATCATAGGAATGCAAAATGGAAAGCATCTTCTTGCGCCACGTTCAAAAACTCGCGCGCCCCGCCTACTTGCGGGCCTCTCGCTCTTACCACCTCACTCTGTATGTGTTTGTGTGTGTGTGTGCATCTTTATACATTTTTCCATGACACACACACGATCGACACTCAATCACACGATTGACACTTTCTGTCTTTGGCCCCTTTAAACTACTCTTGGTACATTTAACCCTTTTTGCACGCGCACGCACACACACACACACACACACACAGATTACATAAAAGCACATGACTAAAGAGACATATTTTTAAAAAAAAACCAGTTTACATTATTGCCAAAAAGGCTCAGGAACATATCTGCAAAGCACTCTACGTTGTGCTATTTCAACAGGATCAAGATATTGCGCTGGAGCTCTACAAACTTCTCTTAAATCTAGTTTTTGAACCCAGCTCAAGTAAACCTTGTAATGACGAATCAACCCAAGCTCTTGCTTTAAGAGCATGAGCCTAATGTTGGAAAAAAAATAGGGATCAAGCAACTTGATGTAAATCGTGTCCAACTCTTCATCTACATATGATCCCCAAACAGTGTAGTTTTTCTCAATCACTTCCCATGCCCATTGCCATCCCCATTCAGCAGGTAACAAATTTTCTTCAAAAGCATCAACAATAATAAAAAATTACACTTGGAAAAATATTCACAATTTCGTGGGCCATTTAATTGGCTGCAAGAAAAGAAGACAACATTAGTACTCAAAGCCTAAAATGAGAGAGAGAGAGAGAGAGAGAGAGAGAGAGAGAGAGAGAGAGAGACAGAGATGATCAACATGGCCACTTAAACACTTTAAAATAGTATAAGCGCAATACGAACACTTCAATTACTAATTGTCATGCCAAAAAGTGTCAAGAGGTTCATTAGGTCAAAGTCTTTACAACAACCTCAAATTTTTGTTTACAACGACTCATATTCTACTCTATAATTGGACGGATGAGGATCACTCCAATATACCGCATTGATAAACTTTACAATTAGTTTCAAAATTTCAAACTCTTCATCCGAAATGTAAGATTTGTGATTGTGATATATCTTTCGCAACTGAATATCACAACCACAAACATTGACATAATAAATATCAACCATATGTAGTTCTTGTAGGACTCTCATCAATTTTATTTCGCTCAATATTTGTGACACTTTGCATAGTGTAATGCTTAACCGTCCACAATTTCCATACCACCCATCAGCATATGAATACACCCAATGATGCCACCAACATCATGCACCATATCCTTGACAAATGTACTCTTCCTTAACTTTCAAATATATAATCATCCTTATGTGTATTGGGAGGATAGCCAATACATCATGACCCATGTTAACCTACATTAGCAATTCGCAAATCTCTCTCTCCCTCTCTCCCTCTCTCTCACTCACACACACACACACACACACACACACACATTAACCTAAGTAGTAGATAAAAGCCCACTTGATTAAGCCAACAGTAACTAAAAAAATATGGTACTTAGAATGCATAAACAATGGATCAAAGTGTTCGATCATCTAGAGAAGTTGAGCCTACGACACACTCTACTTGAAACTCTCAAGATCCAAGGTCCGACACGTCAAACACTGCGACCGAGGAGTCGAGGTGATTCACCCAAAGAATAGATTCTAAACATCCATTCATTCACTCCATAGGGACCGTATGAAAAGTTTCAATTGAGAGGGCGTTGCATACCTAACTCTCGTACAGTGATTCGCATAGCATCTATATCAAACTCTATGTGATAATAACCTACAACACTTCTAAAATATCGTGCTTCATATAATGCCAAGACAGAATGCCTGCAATAATATTGAAGCCTGCAATGAAAATAACAACCAACCATTTAGACATAAAAAGTAACAACACATTTAACATCATATGGATTCAAGTTCAAGCTATACGCACCTAAGGATCTCAAAATCCTCGACAATACGAACAATATCCTCAGCATGTGCAAGACCCCTCTACAATGGAGGATCTAGAAAAAAATGTTACACGTGTAAACATACAAATTAAAGGCCAAAAAAGTTCTCATTCATGGTAAAAGTAAGTAACAAAGATAAGATTTTACATTTACATACCTCTAATATAAGTAGGTACATCATTGAGGGTGTACGAAACCATGATGTATCGTGCCATTATTTTCTGCTCTAACAGCACAGATTTGGAAGTTTAAGAGGAACAAATATGAAATAGAATAAAGAATACTTTGACGATCATGCCGTAGAGAATCATGTCCTTCTTTCTTTTGTTTTAGTGAAGGATTTAAGAAAGAGAGAGAGAGAGAGAGGGAGAGAGAAAGAGAGAGAGAGAGAGAGGAATGAAAGCAATTCAAAAGAATTTGAAATTTCACAACTTCACAAAGAGACAATACAAAAAATAGTTATTCAAAGTGTAGCCTTCAAGAGACCACATTAGGGATTCTATAAGTCCAAGGACCTATGTTGTATACATTTTGCAAGATATGGGGCGGTGTTTCAACTTGAGTAAATATCCTCAATCGATATGGTGTAGTGCGGTCTCCAGCAACCCCCACCTGTTGTACATTGACTGGTCTCTCGTCACTCACAAACCAAATATTAACTTGAATTTGACGATGCTCGTGGTTCGAAGAAAAGGCAACATGGTAGTATCCAAGAACTTCCATGGACATATCTCTACCTAAGTATAGCATTTCATAAACACTACCATATATAAAAACTTTTACAGTATAATATGAGTTTGATCAAATAAGATCACCAAAAACATAGCAGGAACTCTTCCCCTCCCTTGCGGTGGATCTTCAACATATTAAGTCAATGTATAAGCCAATCTTCTCAAGAAAATAATAGGTCAAGTTAATAAACTAATTTAAAAAACAAGATAAATACCTCGAATGAATTCAGTGATGTGACCCACTACATAGGCACTGCGTCGAGGATCCATCTGTAAGAAATACTTTGATCTAAGAGATATGAATAAAATTTAACATCAAGTGTGTTTGACTTTAAGTGAGAGCCACAATGTCAATTTGAACTTATTGTTATGAGCTCGCTAGTTGTAATACTTCCTTGAATACAATTTTTGGAGTGTAGTAACACTCCGCTTGAGTGTTTTCAGTATTGACAACAATCCTCATAGAAGCTGCGCTTCCTACACGTGACATTGCAACATACAACTGTCCATGAAAGAAGATCAATGACTCAAGATATAGACCAAGAATTCCAAGTGTTTGCCCTTGTGATTTGTTGATATTCATCCCAAAAGCAAGCCTAATTGGAAATTGACGACGCTTCATTTGAAATGGAAGTCCCTGATGGCTTCCAATAATAAAGTCAATCCCTGGAAGAAAAACTCTCTCTCCAATATTTGATCATGTAACTATCTCTGCCTCAATTACCTTATGATGAAATTGCTTGCATATCAATCTAGTTCCGTTGCATAATCCACATCTTGGATCCAAATTGAACAGCAACATGATAGGAGCATTTTCTTTCAAGACTAAAGCGTGAGGTGGAAAACCACCACCAAGAGTAAGGCTATTCAGATATTCAACTGTGTACAAATGTGTGTTTTCCTCTTACATACAAATTGAATCTACACTTAGATACTCTTTGCAATCTCCATGCATTCTTTGCAATGCATAGTCATTAACTAAATCCACCTCTTTATTCCGTGGAGCAAGTATTGCTCGATCTCTGAAAAAAGTTGCATGATCTTGCAAATGACACAAATCTCCATATATAAAGCTTAGAAGATCTGCCAAACTATTTCCTGGAAGCATCATGTGTGAAGGTATTTTGACTATGTCTAAGTCTCCTCCATCATCCATAACCCCATTGCCAATATCAAGCACCCAACGGGAAAAACTTTGTTGAAGTGAATTTGAACCGCAATCAACTATACGCATATTTTTGGTAAGCCTCAGTATCTTTGTGTATTTCCATATGTGAGAATGACACAACGAAGCATTTACAATGTCTGTACGACTACCTTTTGGTACAACAGGTAGTATTTATCGAAAGTCACCTCCAAGAAAAATGACTTTTCCACCAAACAAAGTATCTCGTTGCATAATATCTCTTAAAGTTCTATCCACTGCTTCAAATGCATAGCGATGTGTCATGGGAGCTTCATCCCATATAAGTAAATCTGCATTCCTTAGAAGTTCTGCAAGTTGACTATTTACCTTTATATTGCAAGTTGCTTCAGAGTGAAGCTCCAAAGGTATCTTAAACCTAGAATGAGCAGTTCTTCCATTACTCAAAAGCAAAGCTACAATACCCGTGGATGCACATGCAAGAGCAACTCTACAACTTCCTCGCACTCGTGAAAGAAGTGCATTATATAAGTAAGTTTTTATTGAGCCACCAGGACCATCTAGAAAAAATACCTTCCCTGAATGTGTGCCAACAGCTTGTAGCACTTGGTGATACGCATCTTGCTGATCCTCATTTAAGGAAGTTTCCATACAATTTGCTATACGACATCGTTCATCAACATTGAACATTGTTTCTTTAGCCATAGCACCATTTTCACTTAAGGATACCAATGTTGAGTCTATTGCAAGCAACATATAATCTCAAAGCCTCTTGCCATGTTGTTGCAAAAAGCATTCTATATGAAGCAAAGCTTGATTTTTTGCCACATCAAATCGCACACTTGCATCTGAAATACGCATCCTTAGGGCATAAACATAGTCCTCACAAAATTCAGTACAAAATGTCCCAAAGAGCAGACTGATGAAGTGGCTCACAAAAGACTAATATGATTGCAAACAGTTGTCTCAACTGCATTTCATTTTGAAAAAAAGATGCCTCTTGGAGGCAAATTGACCATTCTTCATCATCTTGCAATAATCCTCTAGCTATACATGCCTCCTTGTATGTATCATAGATGTGACCATCATACATACGCAAGTCTTCAAAACACTTACATCCCTTGCAAATATTGAGAAGCATTCGTAGGTAATAAACCTCACCAGCAGTAGGGACAATATTATACATTCTTACAATAGAAACACCCTGTTGTCGTGGAGACCATGCCTTTCGACTTTTATTCCATACCCAACCATTTGGAAATTCGGTATATGTGAAGCTATTTGCTTCAGGATAATTTTGATTTGCAACAAATCATTGTGTCAAGGTAGTTTTTCTATTTTTCTCATTATCTAGCAAATGTGATACATCATCACCATCTTGAAATGTAACCATATTCTGCAATGGAAGGTGTACTTGCAATCGTTGAATAGCTGGCCTTTCACTATACATGTCGAAGACAAATATTCTCCACATAGCCTCAGATGCAGAAACATAACGTGCATTGATATAACTCTTGATCTCATCAGTAGCTCCTTCACCATCTTGAAGGACAACAGTGGCTCGATCATGTCCCTTGTAGACATACTTATAAAGATATTTCACGGCAGTGACAGTTGAGCAAATCTCCACATTAATATGGGCTTGGTATCTTAGTGATAAGAGAGGGTTGTAAGGAACAACCCAACGATTATCTAAATTGTAATTTTTAGACATAACAAACCTTCCATCATCTATTCTCATATACACAGGATATCCACTTTCGTTTACATTTGTAGACGTAGAAAATGTTCGTGGAAACTTGAATCTACACTTACCATCAACCATACACGGAGAACATGGATTCAAAGGACCACATGGCCCATGAACATTACAATGACTCACTACATCAAATAATTCTGGAAACACATTCTTGTCAGGGAGCTCTGCACAAACCAACTTGTCATAGTGTAATGTATCTATGGGTTTATATTCGGATGCAAGTATCAACAATATATGTGCATGAGGAAGACCTCTCTTCTGAAACTCAATCATTGAAACATGTCCAATCACCTCCCCAAATACGGTTTGCTTGATAAGTAAATGCATCATATCTTGGAACTTCTGAGAAAACACTCGTATAGTCAGATCAGGACGATCAACAGCACTTTGTCCAGGTAGTAATGCATCATCTATTTCCTTCCATCGTGGATTATATGTGAATGTGATGAAGAGATCCGGTTTTCCCCTATTACGAACAATTGTCATTGCATCTTGGAATAGTTGGCACATATATCTTGGACCTCCAACAAAAGACAAAGGCAAAAAAATTCTACGGCCAACATTTTGACCTTCAGCCCTCTCTAAGCCATCTCTAGCCTCAACCATGTCAACCAATCCTTGGTACACTTCACCACGAAGTGTTTTTTGGTTATTTCGCATCCACAAAAGCCGTGATAGCATCCACGACATACTGTTGTAATAGCCTACCTCCTAGAAGAAGACACTCCACAGTATCATCTCTTATTTGTAACCGAAAGACATAATATTGCTTTTGACTCAATTTTTTTTCCATCGGTAGTCTGTAAGTAAAGATGCCACCCATCCTCTCCACTTGGAAATAATAAAACATACAATAAGGACATGTAAGCTCGATGCATACTGGAGATTCTTTTCAAACCCCCATGTCAAAAATTCAGTACAATGTCGCGATAGCCAATATTTCTATCATCCCCTTGTCCTGGCATAATTGCAGCAACTTCAGAACCCCTTGAAGCAAGATATTGCCAACCATCAGAACGATGCTCCGCAATAAACATCCTCATATTGGGTACAATAGCATCTCCAGACAAAGAAGTAGCAGATCGTAGAGCATTTGCATAAGTATTTACTCTATGCATCATCACTTGTAAACACTCTAGAATACTACGATCTAAATTTGAAACATGATGCAATCTGTTGCTCAACTCGTGTTCGGTATCAAAAAAATATAATTGTGCAAAGCGTGGGACTTCATTTTGTCCTTTGGCTGGCGCTAAAGAATCAATGCTATGATAGACAGAGCCATGAACCTTAAATGTGTATACACTTCTCCCACCATAATTAATAGTTGTCCCTTTTGCGTTCTTTGTACCATGCATGCCTTGTGTGAGTGTGTGGATTTTCTCTCTCATCCCCCCTCATGTAGGGCTCGCCCCCTCCTTTTAGGGATTGAATCTTTGACTTTTTGACACCTTAAGCCCCTCATGCATAGGCCCAGTTCCCACCACAAGCTTGGCTCATAAGCACTTTAAGCTTGGGATGGGTTCTCACCTCAAGTGCAACCCTAGCATCTCAAGCATGTCAAGCATCTCAATAATTAAGCACCTCAAGCATCTCAAGCACCTCAATCATCAAGCACCTCAAGCACCTTAGTCATCAAGCATGACAAGCAGGACAAGCACCTTGAGCTGGGTCAGGTTCCCGCGCCTCAAGCTCAGCCCTAGCTTCCCTAAGGTCAAAGGCCTTTTATACACATTATTGGAGGTCTTAAATGAAGCTAACCCTAACGTCTTATGCTCCATTTGTTAGCCTTGCTCTTTGATAGACCATCTCTCATTTGGGCCCCTTTACCATTGGCCCCGTGTTGAGATAGATCTATAAGCACATGTCTATATCTTAACACTTGTTCCCATTTATTCTCCCACATTAAGTGATCAATTTAATATAAGAAAATCATTTGGGTTGGTTAGATTTTATGACGTTACCTCTCTCTTGAAATCATAGTCGTCCTCGACTATGAGGTAGAAGAGATAAAGCCTTAGTCATCCCACATTAAGTGATCAATTTAATATGAGAAAATCATTTGGGTTGGTTAGATTTTATGACATTACCTCTCTCTTGAAATCATAGTCGTCCTCGACTATGAGGTAGAAGAGATAAAGCCTTAGTCATTAGTCAATTTTACTTAGCGGGTAGAGGATCCCTTTTTACCCTACGACATCTTTCCAAGATGGATGACTAATCCATTTGGTGCTTGGGAGACATAGCTGCCGCAAGCATGTCTGCTCTTTAGTCCATTTCATTCTCCCAAAGTAGAGTGACAAATTCTACTTGGTGTTTGAGAGACGTCATCATCACAAACATGATTCTAAGCATGCATAATAGTTTAATTTGTGCACAATTAAAAAGAGGACTAGTCTTATAAGACAAAAACATGAGTCATTTAAAAGAAATTTGTACATTTGCTTACTCTAATGTAGCATTGTAAGCATTGACAAGGTTCATACTATCCTTAAACTGTTTTCCTTGCATCCATCTAGCATCTTCAAAAGGATAATTTTTGAACTTAATAAGATACCGTCGGATAATCTTACCATGTCGTAGTACCTTGTCTTCATACTGATGGACAACTTCAGGTTGTAGCACCTCTTCTTGGTCTTCAACTTCGGGAGGGTCTTCATAATTGGTTCAGTTGGTGGCTCTCCTTTGTAGGGCTTAAGTAGGCTTACATTAAAGGCATTGTGTATGAGCCAATGGTTGGGAAACTTGAGTTGATAAGCCATCTCATTGATGGGCTTTAAGATTTGGAAAGGACCATAGTATCTTTTTGCTAGTTTAGCATAATACTTTTGATGGCCTGTAGGATTTTTGCCCATCGTTTGCCTTAATCGAGCCTTAGGAAACTTAAGTAAGACCCAATCATTTTCTTTGAACATTAAGGCTCTTTTGTGCTTATCAGCAGCAGCTTTTTGCCTTTGTTGAGAGATGGATATAGCCTCCTTAATCTTTTGAAAAGATTCTTGTAGGTCACGGCTATACTCATCGGCGGCGAAGATCTTCCCATGTACTTTGAGTAACAAGGGACTTTTAGGTCTTCCCTCAATGATCTCAAAAGGTGCTTTTCCCGTAGACGTATGTACAGTATTATTGTAGGCATACTCTACAAGAGGTAAGTACTTTTCCCATTGTGAGCGTTGATCTACTTCAGTAACATAAGTCTTGAGTACATCGAGTATCGTAAGATTGGCTATCTCACTTTGGCCATCCGTTTGTGGGTGATAGGCCGAAGAGAAATTCAATCTTGTTCCTAGATTTTCAAAGAGACCTTTCCAGAAATTACTGGTCATTCTAGGATCTCTATCTGACACGATGGATGTGGGTAATCCATGGTGCTTGAAAATATGAGATATGAAGAGAGTTGCCATTTGATGTGCCTTAATAGTCTTTTTGACAGGAATAAAGTGTGCTTGCTTGCTAAACCTGTCAACTATTGTCCATATTCCTGTATTTCCATGGATAGACTTGGGTAATCCAAAGATGAAATCCATGGATATACTCTCCCATGGTGAATTTGGGATAGGCAATGGCTGGAGTAATCCAGGTTGCTTCCCTCTATCATACTTGGTCTTTTGGCACACTACACATTTTGAAACATACTCTTGTATGTCCACTTTCATGGTAGGCCAATAGAAGTACGTCTCTACTCCTCGGAAAGTAGGTTGAATACCTCTATGGCCCGCATATGGAGGAGCATGGGATTCATACATAACTTTCTCACAAAGGGAATGGGTAACACATAGCCTATTTCCGTGGAGAAGATAACCATCCTACAAGGTGAATGGTTCCTCTTTCTTCCCCAAAGCAAGGGCGGACATTATGTCTCTAAAGTTAGGGTCAGTAGCATACTCATCTATCATAGAGGATAGATCATTGTGAGTAGCTATAGAAACCGCATTAACTTTGGGTCGTCGTGAAAGTGCATCGGCCACTTGATTGTTCTTACCAGCTATGTGAGCAATATGGAAATTAAATTGCGAAAGAAAATTTGCCCACCTCATTTGTTTGTCGGAAAGCTTGGTTTGCGTCATGAAATACTTGAGACTTTGGTGGTCGCTTCGTAGGATAAATGGAGTTCCCAATAGGTAGTGCTTCCATGTGTCTAGGGCATGTAGAACAGCTAAAAGCTCTTTCGCATAAATGCCCAAGACTCGTTCATCAATATTGAGCCTTCGACTCTCATATGCTATGGCATGCCTTTCTTGAAGCAAAACTGCTCCAAGGCAATCACCACAAGCATCACATTGGACCTCAAATGGCTTTGAGAGATCTGGAAGCACGAGGATTGGTTGGGAAGTAAGCTTCTCTTTGACCTTTTCAAAAGCATTTTGCTCCTTAGCAGTCCATACAAACTTAACGTTCTTCTTAGTTAAGTCGTGTAGTGGTCCTGCTACTTGAGAGAATTTTGCTATGAAGCGTCTACAGTATGCGCACATACCAAAAAAACTTCTTAGCTCATGTAGATTTCTTGGGTTAGGCCACGCTTTTATTACCTCTAACTTTGATGGATCCATTTGGATACCATCTTTAGAGATAATATGACCTAGGTATTGAATCTCTTGAAGGAAGAATTCGCTTTTCTTTTGGTTGAGAAAAAGCTTGTTCTCCCTCAATGCTTGAAAAATCACTTGGAGATGTTGCTTATGTTCCTCCAAAGACTTGGAGTAGATGATGATATCATCAAATAACACTCCAGTGAATTTGCGGTATGGTCTTAAAATATTCTCCATCAAATGATTGAACGTAGTTGGTGCATTAGTCAAGCCAAAAGGCATGACTAGATATTCATAAAGACCAAACGTTGTGCGAAACGCGGTCTTTAAGATATCTTCATCCACTATCCTTATTTGATGATAGCCACTCTTAAGGTCAATCCTTCTGAAGTAGGTAGAGCCTTGTAGCTTATCAAACAGATCTTCTACCCGAGGTACAGGAAATCTGTTTTTGATAGTGATATGGTTTAGTGCTCGATAGTCCACACACATACAGTATGTACCATATTTCTTTTGCACTAAAAGGACTGGAGAACAAAAGGGAGAGGAACTAGGCCTCACCATCCCTTTGTCTACCAATTCTTGTACTTGCCTCATGATCGCCTCTTCTTGAGCTTGTGAGACTCAATAAGGAGGCTTGTTAGGTGGTGAGCTTCCAGGAAGGAGTTCAATGTGATGGTCATCATCCCCTCGTCTTGGAGGTAAGTCCATAGGGATATCATTGACGAACACATCTTGGAATCCTTTTAGAAGGCTAGACAAGTCTAACTCTTCTTTATTCCTACCATTCACCTTTGATGAAACATTAGGACCTTTTAGGGACTCTTTGACAAAAATCATGTATGCAGAAACTGAGCTCTTCATTGATTTATCAAGGGCAAGAGGATTTACAAGTGGTATAGTACGACCAGACTCATTAGCATCTATATACATGTTCTTTCCCCTGCAGGTGAAATAGATTCTCCTCTCAGGGAACTCCATGTTGGCAGCCATGTGATCAAACCATGGCGCCCCTAGGATAGCATCCTCATGTTGGATAGGAGAGATGAAAAAGTCTTCTTTGTCGACATAGCTTTTGGACATGAAGCCTCAACTTCCCAATCAAGGGAGTAACAGAGGCTTGTTGTCCCTTGAAAGCTGCATCAGCCACTACTATATCTTCCATCTCAAAAGCTTGAATGCCCAACTTGGTGGCCAACTCCGTTGATATGAAGTTGAGAGTAGATCCAGGGTCAAACAAGATGAAGGCATCATGCTCTCTTACCTTCCCCAAGCGTAGGAAAGTGATGATCCTTTGTAATGAGCATCCTCTTTTGGAGCTTCGATGGTGGAAGCCCTGGGAGTCTCATTGCGAGTATTCTTCTTGGGGCAAGAACGATATCCATGTCCTTGCTCCCCACACTTGAAACACTTATGGTCCTTGCGAAAAGCTTCAAGCTCTTCAGGAGAGAGTTTGTTTTTACCTTTGTAAACTCCCTTCTCCTTGGACCGATTGTTGTTGTTTTTGGAATTGACTTGGGAAGTATTTTGAACATTGGTTTTCCCCTTTGCATCATTTTTGTCTTTGTTTTCAATGGGCTTAACATTACGTCTAGCCCCTTGATGGAAATTGATGCGTGAAGCAACCATGGTGTGATGGATTACTTCGCTAATAGTACCAGGCTGTTGAGAGTTGATGTATTCGGCCATCTCTTCAGGTAATCCCGCACAGAATTGCTACCTTTGCTTGGCAAAGTCTATCTTTTGAAAGACAGTAGCCTTGAGATGTAAATCCCAAAACTTGTCTACATATTTGTGGATAGACTCATGGGAGAGGAGCTTCAAGCTGCGCCATTCGGTAAGCACTTTGTCGTTTGCATCGCTTGCAAGGAATTGCTTCATGATGGAAACTCGTAGAGTTTTCCATGTCTTTGGGGCTTCACCATTTCCACGAAGGCTAGCCCACCATTGACGAGCTGATTTTTGGAAGTGCATAGCTACATGGCGTAGCTTGGAGGACTCTGTGAAGCCCTCGTCTCCAAAGGCCGCATCAAATTGCTGAATGTAGGCCAACACTTTGTCGGTAGCACCAAAGGTGCCATCATAGGTGAGAAAAGAGATACTCTTTCCTCCCTCCTTGAACTTCTTTAGCTTTTGTGACCTTCACCATGCAGGAAATGATTTGCGATGTCCTCCCCTCTTGTATTCTCTAGGCGAATAGCCATAACTTTCGTCAGAAGAGGAGGAAGGTGAAGAAGAAGGAGAAGAGGGTGACCTCTTCCTAGCCCTTTTCTTCCTTTGTTTCCTCTCTTGCCTTTCAGAGTGATGAGGAGAAGGACTATGTGTTGATCTTTTCCTCTTGGGAGGAGTGGGCGATCGTCTAGTCCGCCGTCTTCGTGGAGCCACATCTTCAAAGGAACTTAAACTTTCATTGCTTTCTTGCTCTTTGGATTCCTCCTCTCGAATGGGAGAGAGTCTTCTTTTGGGGGTCTCTTCAAGAGGCCTCCTAAGCTCTCTCTCCTCTTGGAGAGGAAGGGTAATTCCATAAGCACAAAGTTGTTGAGTAACTTCGGCTTGCAAAGCAGCGTTGCCCATGGCTTGCTGCAACCTAGTGACGAGATAATTCACAAACATGCGAGCATCATCATTAGCACCTTCATGTGCAAAATCAAAGCTATCAATGTTCATTCTACTCTCTTGATTATTGTCAGCCATGTTAACAAAATTTATGTATGTACTTAGTGTATGCTTTGGCAATTCAAAACCTTATTTGCCATTCCTCTTAGCCTTTGAAAATCGGCTCTTAAGTATCTACACCCAGGGCTCGAAGTGGTTAATTATAGAGAGTAGAGGAGTAGGTCTAACATAGCAGAGTTGCCAAGGGCTAGCTCCTTTCGGACTTCTTATGGCTCAATAATGGTAAAGCCGTAGGCAAGTCTAAAAAGACTCCATTATTAAGTCCAAAGCTCCCGAGGTGTGCACCATCCCCCACATAGTGGGCTCAACAAAACCGATAATAGATCCCAGTTCCACTTACCCTAATATAATTAACAACATCAACCATTTATAGGCTACTTAAGGACCTCTCTTCTTAAGCAAGAAAAGAGAAACCAAATGCTCTGATACCAATGTAATGGAATTGGCCTATTTAATTTGAGAGTAGTGGAAATTAATGAGAGTACTTTTGAGAAATGACTTTGTGAGCATAGCGGGTGAACATAATTGAAGATAGCAACATAATCATAGCAATTAGCTAACTTGGCATGAACAATACTTTTGCAAGAGAGAGAATTTAGAGAACGTGACAACAGTTGAGGACCGGATTTATGTGGAGCCGGTCCCCCCTCCAATAGGCATTTGTATTATGATTTCTCCCATTAAGAGAGACTTGTTACAATACAATATTTGTGTTCCTTGTAACCTAGGTGATGCAATGAAGATGGAAATCTTCATGCATCACAAACATAACATAAACTTGAAGAAAAGCTTTAACTATCCCAAGCCTAGGTCCCAAGACCTCAAACACCTTCCAAGGTGGAGAGAGCTAGCAGGGAATGAGGGTAGGGAAGAGGAAGAAGAAACATTTCGTAGGAGAAAGAATTAGTTCCTCACTTATCATAACTCTTGTTGCTAGCATACATAATAGAATAGTAATGAAGAAGAAGGAGATGGAAAGCTTAAGCATTGAAGCATGGCTCTTGGTTGGATTTGCACTCCATATCCAAGAGTGTTGGTGTAGGCTCTCAACCTCTACTTGCTTGGAGAAGGAGAGGGAGCTCTTGCACTTTGCATAGCACACAATGAGAGTGTTTGTGAGTGTGTATGGGTGAGTATACCCCCTAAGCAACCCCCTAGCTTGCTTGGGTCGACCCCCCCTTGTAGCTCATGCTTGAACCTCATTGGACCCCTCCAGGCCTAGCCAATCACAAGCAGGAGGAATTACAAGCAGCAAGGGTAGCCTTGAGACAAGTGTCCCCCTTTCCCCTTTGAGAGAGAGGACTAGATAAATGCTAAATCAATTAATTAAATCTCCTAAATTATTATTGGACCCCTTGGGTGGCCAACCAATAGGCTTCAGGCACACCATGAGGGCAACATGAGGAGGAACTTGACAAGTGTCCCTTTTGCTTTCTTTGTACCATGCATGCCTTGTGTGAGTGTGTGGGTGTTCTCTCTCATCCCCCCTCATGTAGGGCTCGCCCCCTCCTTGTAGGGATTGAATCTTTGACTTTTTGACACCTTAAGTCTCTCATGCATAGGCCCAGTTCCCACCACAAGCTTGGCTCATAAGCACTTTAAGATGTGCAACCCTAGCATCTCAAGCATGTCAAGCACCTCAAGCATCTCAATAATTAAGCACCTCAAGCACCTCAAGCACCTTAGTCATCAAGCATGACAAGCAGGACAAGCACCTCGAGCTGGGTCGGGTTCCCGCGCCTCAAGCTCAGCCCTAGCTTACCTAAGGTCAAAGGCCTTTTACACACATTATTGGAGGTCTTCAATGAAGCTAACCCTAAGGTCTTATGCTCCATTTGTTAGCCTTGCTCTTTGATAGACCATCTCTCATTTGGGCCCCTTTACCATTGGCCCCGTGTTGAGATAGATCTATAAGCACATGTCTATATCTTAACACTTGTTCCCGTTTATTCTCCCACATTAAGTGATCAATTTAATATGAGAAAATCATTTGGGTTGGTTAGATATTAGATATTAGATTTTATGACATAATATACGTGGTCCAGATACCATCTATGAAATCAGGTGCAAATAGATCTCATATAAATACAATATACCTGATATAATTTGGATTTGTCACGAAAAGAACATTCTTATGCATAATAAAAATCAATATAAACTGGGAGATCTAACTATATCCTCTAACCTAAATACATTTGACACATTGATGGTCAAATGTATTTAGGTTAGAGGACTCAATTAAAAAGTACAGTTTGATGAAGATACAGCATAACATTACATATTTCTACCATAAGTAGGAATAAATACATTTGACACAACGGCTTGACTCAATTAAAAAGAACAGTTTGATGAAGATACAGCAAAACATTACATATTTCTATTTCTACCATTAGTAGGATTAGTAGGAATAGGTTGTTGAGAAACTTGACCCTGCTTTGGTCGAACTAATCTAGCCAAAGCACTTAATTTATTTGAGGTAGCTCGGATATCCGAAAGTCTTGAACCTTGAACCTTTGTCAAAGCACCTAGCTTGTTGATGATACTTCTCAATCCTGGCACGATTTGTCGTAGATTATTGTCTTGCATTTGTCCTTTTGATTCATGTTGACTCCGCAAAGCCTCTTTTCGAAGATTTTCAATAGATGCCAATATCATCTTTTGAGAATCCTCAACTTTGGAAAGTTTCTCTCTCATGTGTGCCTCACTCTCTAATCTCTGCAAGTTTGATGCTTTTGTCTCTTCTCACAATTTCCATAGTATCCCACTTTCAATCTCCAATGCAGAGCTTAAAGTTTCAACCACATCCGAGACATTGGCTTGCATTGTCTCCATCCTATTGCAGGAGGCTTTGATCTCTAGCAAGGTTTCAATAATTTGCTTCTTCGAATTCCACTCGACATTTTGAGCTGCTCTCTTTGCCGCACGCACATTTCGAATACGAAGAGATGAAAGTATCTCTCATTCATTAGCAAGTGCACTATTCCTCCCGATATTTCGAGCTGCTCTCTTTGCTGCACGCACATTGCGAATAGTAGGAAGAGATGACATTATCTCCTCTTCACCCGCTGATGCACTTACAGCTATCTCAGAAGATATCAAGCCGTTGGTTGCAATAGCCAATGGAATGGCACAACTAATCTCCATTTTACTGTACACAAAAAACTACAGTGGTTGCAAAGAGAAATGTGACAACCAAAGAGAAGGTTTGAATGCTTGTAAATTAAACATTAACCCTCGTAGAATATTCACTTTTTAAGTACTTGCTATTTTAGAATCAAAAAAATAAATCATCTCTATCTAGATGTAAAAAACAACAAAGGATTGCATGAGAAGTGGAAAACAAACCAAAATGTTCATGAATCACTTTTGTTCAGTAGATAAAAGTTTTGCTCAATACATGATCAACCCCATCTACATTTGAAAATGGGAAAAGAGCGTTTAGCACTGGGACGCTTGAAAATAGGCTCCTTATGATTCTCTATCTTATCACGTCCTACAATGCTCTTTAGCGAATTAATTTTGCTATAAACTTCA